>NC_141021.1:22325000-22625000 GCF_052040795.2 Danio rerio
ACACTGCATGTTTTAACAAGTGATTATGGTTTATACTATTTTTGTGTGTATCTACAGTTGAAGTCAGAATTATTAGCCCCCTGTTTCTTTGTTGTTTTTTCAATTTCTGTTTAACAGAGAGATTTTTTCAGCACATTTATAAACATAACAGTTTAATAACTCATTTCTAATAACTGATTTATTTTATCCTTGCCATGATTACAGTAAATAATTTTTGACTGAATATTTTTCAAGACACTTCTATACAGCTTAAAGTGACATTTAAAGGCTTATCTATGTTAATTAGGGTAACTAGGCATGTTAGGGTAATTAGGCAAGTTATTTTATAATGATGGACTATTTATAATGGTAGACTATTGAAAAAATATAGCTTAAAGGGGCTAATAATTTTGTCCTTAAAATGGTGTTAAGCCAGGATATGGTAAACCAGGATATGGAATACCTCATGGCCATGTTTTCCAATCCTGAATTTTTGTGTCCTTCCCTTTCAACTTTTGAGGAGTTAAACTTCAATTTTGTATTGCAGAGATCTACAAGGCCGGTTTTGTTAGCATTTCTGATTAATGTAGTTAGGCACATTATGAACATTAGCCATCGCACTGGCTACAGAAAAGGGGTAAAATAACATTCACGGTCAAGTTCATATGCAGCCTCATTTAAATTAGAGTCTCACTGACAAATTTACGCTTAAAACCACATGTAAATAATACATACGCACCTTTGTACTTGATTCCTGAGAACTTTCGTCCAATGTCTTCCATACGGTATGCTAATCGTTCATGGCCAGGCCACTATACACTTAACTTGAACGTTTCAACAGCGCCCTCTGTTGATGTTCATGATAAATATCAATTAATTCTTCCATACTGTATGTCACATCCATCATTGAAGTTGAGCTATATTAATTTTCATTTATATTTCCATAAACGTAGCTATTACGCTTCCGTTTCATTCTCGACAGTAATCATAACACCATTGTAAACGTTCTTCCTAAAAAGACAGAAGGAGAAACAATAATACAAGAAAGTGACAAACCTGCCAAAGTAACTTTAGCCAGGTCTCCAAAACACAGTCAAGCGTAAAAGTAATTGGCCGTTTGTGAAAGTTTGTGCTGTTGTTTAATGCATTCAGTTATATATCGGTGTCAGCTCTCGAGGGAGACTGGAGTGAGTGTGTATTTTTAGCTCTAATTAAACACATATAAATGCGACTCTCCCTCCGCCCATAGAGGGAAGTAATGAGAGAAGCGGGCCTTAGAGAGATAGAACTGCTGTTTTAGGGATTCTGGGATCTCTGTGGACCAACAGGAGAACTGCCATACTGTGGCTGTCTGCTCTCCGATCAATGGTATTGATCAGGTTTATGCTAATAGGTAAGGAATGAATAATGGGCGAGACTTCCTGGATCTGCTATGCCAGCAACTATAGAGAATAGAGCTGAATAACTTACACAACTTTACATAACTGCAAAACTTTGAGAATATCAGTGGGAAAGAGGGATAGTTAAAGGGATAGTTCTCCCAGAATTGAGAAATCTGTCACTAGCCTACTCATTCACTTGTTCTATTTATTTCAGTTGAACACAAAGAAAGATATACTGACACTAAGCTGGCTCTAGGCATTGGCAGGGTCTGTGTTGCCCACCCAAAAAGAGTAGGCCTATACACATTCATTTATTTCATTTTTGGCGTAGTGCCTTTATTAATCATGGGGTCGCCATAGCGGAATCAACCGCCAACTTATTCAGCATTTTACACACCGGATTCCCTGAGCTGCAACTCATCACTGGGAAACACCCATACTCTTATTCACACACAGACTACGGATAATTTAGCTTATCTTATTCACCTATACTGCATGTTTTTGGACTGTGGGGGAAATCAGAGCACCTGGAGGAAACCCTTTGTTGAGAGCATGCAAACACAGAAATGCCAATTGACCCAGCTAAGGCTCGAACCAGCGACCTTCTTGCTGTAAGGCGACAGCGCTATCTACTGCGCCACCATTTTTTTTTCCGATTTCAACAGGTGCGTGAAGGTTTTACAATGTTCTGCTAATGTTGCTGTCGTTCACATGTTAAAAATAAATTAAAAATAAATATTTTAAAATGAAATAGTCCTATTCAATGTGTTAGACACAAAATTAACACGTCAATTTGTTTTTTATTAAATACCAGGACAATTTCAATTAAGTTGAATTAGATTCTGAACGAAATAGTTTAATTATGTAATTATGTAGACTCACATGCTTGCACTCTGTCTTTGACTGCACATAAATAGAATGAGACATTTGTCCTTCATTATCAGATTCCCCTATGCATGTTCAACATAATATAACGCAGATGAAGTCAGAATTATTAGCCCCCCTGTTTATTTTTTTCCCCAAATTCTGTTTAACGTAGAGAAAAAAATGTCAACACATTTCTTAGCATAATAGTTTTAATAACTCATTTCTAATAACTAATTCATTTTATCTTTGCCATGATGACAGTACATAATATTTAACTAGATATTTTTCAAGACACTTCTATACAGCTTAAAGTGACATTTAAAGGCTTAACTAGGTTAATTAGGTTAACTAGGCAGGTTAGGGTAATTCGGCAAGTTATTCCTGATGATGGTTTGTTCCGTAGACTATTGAAAAAAAATAGCTTAAAGGGGCTAATAATTTTGACCTTAGAATGTTTTTTTTTTTTATTAATAACTGCTTTTATTCTTGCTGAAATAAAACAAATAAGACTTTCTCATGAAGAAAAAATATTATCAGACATACTGTGAAAATTTCCTTGCTCCTAAACATCATTTGAGAAATATTTAAATAAGAAAGAAAACATTCAAAGTCACTGACATTCAGTAATAGTTTATACACAAACAGAGCACTCACACTGTAAATACAGCCACACTCAATTTCTCTGTTGAACATATTACTTGCATGTTTAATGTTTACACAATCTTCATTCTAACTTTTTAAAGACTATAATAATGGCTGAATGTGTGCTTATTATTCCAGTCATTAATTATTCTGAATGTTGACTGGATTTAAAAATAACTCTTTGTTAAAAAACATGTTTGTGCTTATGTTGACTTAAAATAATGTCTTCTTAACCAAGCTCAGACAAGAATATTATTACAACAATACTTTTGCTATTCCATCATTCAATTATTGGAATTTTACAGTCTCTATATCCTAAACCTAACCCCAACCGGGCCTGTACTGAGAAATGTTGGAGCAATAAATACAGCCATTGACCACTGATAGACTTTTTTCACCTTATATCATTGTCAGTTGTTGCTTTATTTCAAAAACTTTTTTTTAGAATGTCTTATTTTGTGTAAGACTTTCAGAAAAGTTTAAAACAACTAGAGTGTGAGAAAATTGTGGAGACTTTTTCTATTAAAACTTAAAAATAAACTTTACCTTTGGACATACAGTAAGTAAACTTGCTTAATATTTACATTGCCAGAGACATACTGTCTGGAAAAAATATAAAACACTTTAGTTTAGTGTATCAATGCTCAATTCAACCATTAATGTGCATTGTTAATATGGACAACAAGTAGTATATCAGTATTTAGATTTATTTTATTTATTTATTATTATTATTTATTTTATTTTATTTTTTTGAACCACCAGGGCCCATTTTTTTCTAAAACATTTGATTTGGAGCAAATTGGTCCAGATTTAGAAATCCCATGTTTTGCTATCATGATTAACTGATCTATCTTAGATTAACAGTGTAGCCTACTGGCTTAGCAAAGAACAACAGGTAGGCAAAAAACCAGTGGCCACAAACAGCCATTGTTTTCTTTTAATGGTAAGAACCAGATACACTGCAAACAAACATTTGACTTTTTTTTTTTTTTTTTTGTCTAATACAATACTGCGTTCATATTGTTTTGTTGTTGTTTACCACATCTCATTAGATATTAGTAAAATGCTTCAAATAGGCTCCAATTATGAAGGAATTTAGATAGCATCAGTAACCATTAGAATTGTAATCATTTACTTAAAAAATACAACTTCCTTTTCTTTGGATTGTTTAATTCAACAAATCACAACTAGATAACAATTATAATCTTCTATTTTTGGGGATCAAATAGATCCCAATCTGAAGTTTTAAATAAAACAAAGGGCGGATTTGATCTAAAGCAAATGTAAGACTGGATTACATGGTCAGATCTTTTTTTCAATATCTCTCTGTCACTTTTGAGAAACTCATTACCAAGATTTGATCCAATCTGTGATCAAAATCCCACTGAATTACTTTGGAAAAACTGGGCTCAGACTTCACGTTTTCAAATAGTTGTATTTTAGACAAATTGTATATATTGTATTTTGTCCTATTCTAAGAAAGTATATATATATATATATATATATATATATATATATATATATATATATATATATATATATATATATATATATATATATATATATATATATATATAATCATATTTAATTAGTACATGTATACACCTCAATTTCCAAAAAACAGACACTTGCAACTGGTTTTGTTTTTTTCACTAATTGAATTTAAAAGTGAGTTTAAAATAATAATGTTTTGAGATTTTGCAAATGCGACAATAGAAATCTTCCAGAGTTTTTCATAATAAATGATTATTAAAAATCCTACATTTTTATTGTTTTTATGCTTAAATATAATAGTATTTGTATTGTATCAGCAATCTATATACTGAATTTACTGGAACAAAAGCAAACCATAAAACTATAACTATAGTAAAACTGATACATATTAATAAAAAGAAACATTGGTAACACTTTACAATAAGGTTGTATTAGATAATATTAGTATTTACTAACACGAAAAAACAATAAACAGTATATTTGTTACAGTATGTATTCATCTTTGTTAAGGTAAGGTAATGAAAATATATTTGTATATCGTTCTTGTTAACTCACAGTGCATCATCTAATGTTAACATGGACTACTGAAAACTTATATATTATGTATTATATATTATGTAAAGTGTGACCAAAATATTTCTTTAAAGAATTGACTAAATGATCTAATAAGAAAGTCCAAAAAAATGTAATTAAAAAATAATAAATTTCATAACCTGCAATAAATTAAACAGATTTATCAAGACATTATTAGCAGTTAATATTAGATACTGTAGGTCAGGAACACTGAGACATTCTGTCTTCAATAAAATAGTTATATTATTATAACATAATAATATAACATAATATTATTAACATATTTTAAAATAATACATAATACACATAATAAATGAAACATAATAATAATGTTAAATTATTATATGGCTGACCCACTGAAGCTAAGCAGAGCTGTACCCCGTTACTTGGATGGGAGACCACGTAGGAAAACTAGGTTTCTGCTGGAAGTGTTGTTAGTGAGACCTGCAGAGGGCGCTCAACCTGCAGTCTGTGTGCGTCCTAACGCTCCAGTTTATTGATGGGGACTATACAGCTCAAAACTGCTTTCGGATGCGAGATTCCTAACAAAAATGTGTAAAGCGCTTCGAGTGTCCAGAAAAGCGCTATATAAATGTAAGGAACTATTATTATTATTATTATTTTTATTATTTTGTTTTATTATTAGTCATATCAATTGAACATGAATGATAAAACTACTGAAAGTGACAGACTTAGACTCTACTATCTACTGCAGCACAGTTCAAACAAAACTCTTTTGACATCAGTGGTTAATACAATAGAAAGGCAAACAGACTGACAACAGAAAGGGAAGTTTATTTTGGCTGTGAATTGCGTCATTCCATTTAATAAACCTTCGATACATTCATATACAAGACATACCACTGAAGTTTCAAAGGAGAAATATATAAGCTGGCTTGAAATGCTAATAATATTTAAGGTTTAAGCCTCTAGTTTAATCAAAATGAGCATGATCATCCCAAAAATCAGAGGATAAACTGTTGAAACAATGAGAAATTGTGACTATAGATTTGATCGTAACGATGATTGATGTAGCATTAGCGTGCCATTTCATAATACAGAACAAAAACACTACTTATAAAGATACTTAAACAGACAAAAAAGACAATAAATATTACAGAATGTGTAATAAAGACTGCAGATAGTACTTCATCACAGATTGTGCATTTTGGTATAGATTACAAAACCACCAGATCTAAATAACCTCTATTCGTTTAGTTTGTGCTGTTAAAATCTGCCGTTATATGATCTGAAATGAAACTCTCTGCTCAACAAACATAAATAATACTGATTTATAGCTATAATCTATCATATGTTTATAATTATTTAATTTCCTATATAGTTCTTATAACACAAGGTAGGAGTTCAGTTGATAACCTCTTCCATTTTTTTCATTATCTGATGCGATAATCAAAGCTGTAAGTGTTAAAGAATCAGCAAATGAAGGGTTTATCAAAAGCACTCCCGTTCAAAACATCAAGCAGAAACCCACACAGAGTTTGAACAGAAAGAGACGTGTGATTGGGTGTAAATGAGTGCTCTCATAATCAGAATAAACTGCTGACACGTACATTCATCACGACACAGTGCTCTCTGATTGGTTGGTGAGATTGGTGATCCTAGCTACAAATAAACCATAGTAAAAAAATAAAACAAACCTCACAATATCAATGTTAAACACAATGAAGAACAGATTGGTTAAACATCCTCCAAGATATCTGCATTTCTTATATGTGGTAATGATACACAATGTGTATAAAACTTGCAATAGGACCACCTTTACATTAGCAGCACTTCATCAGACCTGCATATCTTTAGCGTAAAACATAAATATTTACAAGGATAGGGGTTGCCACAGCGGAATCAACCTCCAACTTATCCAGCAGATGTTTTATGCAGCGGATGCCCTTCCAGCTGCAACCCAACACTGGGAAACACCTATATACATTCACACACATACACTACAGAGAATTTAGTTTCCCCGATTCACCTATAGCGCATGTCTTTGGAGGAAACCCTGGAGGAAACTTACACGGACACGGGGAGAACATGCCAACTGACCCAGCTGGGGCTCGAACTAGACACCTTCTTGCTGTGAGGCGATCATGCTACCCACTGCGCCACCGTGACGCCCTTTGGTTAATATATTTAACATATTTAACGTTTTTTTACCGTTTCTATTCTCTTCTGGAAGTCTGTTGACTGTCTAGTTTTCTGAAGCCCCTCGCTCACAAAAACACAATGGGCTCTGATTGGTCAGCTGGCCTAGTGTGTTCTGATTCACTAGCTGCTCAAGTGGACGTTTGAAGAAAATGCCACACCTGGGGTAGGGTTTATGTAAATTTTAGGGTTAGTAATGTTATAATGGGTTTATGACATCATTAACTCTAAAATTTACATAAAGGAAGAATCTTGCCGTTGTCCTTACCTGCCATTTCTTCTATAGTCTGTATAAGAAAATACACCGTAAAATAAGATCACTTAGAAGGAAAGTAAACACGCCCCAGCAGGCACACAACATCATTAGACGTTAATATTAGGTTAGATTTAGGTGATGACGTCAGGTGATCAAAATTCAATATCTAGGCAGCATCTGAGAACGTTATTTTGACGTCCAATAACGACGTCAAATAACATTGATATTTGGTTAATTTTAGGTTGTGTTGGAAAGTGACCAAAATCAAAGGTCTGATAGATGTCATAGTGGTAACGTCCACACAACTTCAATGTGTAACATGATTAGACGTTAATATCTGGTTGATTTTAGGTTGGACATTGACATCGACCTGACGCTGGGTTCTGACGTCAACCTGATTTTCATTTCCAAACAAAATCCAATATCCCCACAACACTAGGGTACAACGCCAATATGACGTCATGTTGATGTCCTGTGCCTGCAGGGACTGCTTTAAAGCGATGAGTTGACTTTATTTAAAAAACTGAGTAAACTCATCAGCTTAAAATTATTAAGTAAATAAACAACAAGCATAATTATAAAAATTAAGTTAAGTCAACTTAACAGTTCCAAGGTACAATGGGATTACTCACTTTTAGGGCAGCGGGTTTACTTACTTTTAAAAAAATGAATCACTTTTTCTAGTGTATCTCCCTTTGAGCATCATAAAATTAATAGCAGTCTGTTGTTTATGCTCAAACTTCAATAAAACACACCATTCATTCATTTTTCTTCGGCTTAGTCACTTTATTCATCAGGGGTCACCACAGCGGAATGAACCACCAACTTATCCAGCATATGTTTTACTCAGCAGATGCCCTTCCAGCTGCAACCCAGTACTGGGAAACATCCATACACACTCATTCACACACATACAATACGGACAATTTAGTTGATTCAATTCACCTATAGCGCATGTGTTTGGACTGTGGGAGAAACCGGAGCACCCACGCCAACACAGGGAGAACATGCAAACTCCACACAGAAATGCCAACTGATCCAGCCGGGACGCAAACCAGTGATCTTCTTGCTCTGAGGCGCCAGTGCTAACCACTGAGCCACCGTGTCGACCTAATACACCCCAGTTTTAGATTAAAAAATGAAATCATAATCAAGGACCACTTGAATGTGCAAATGTCTAATGTTAATAAGTCTGGACGCAGTGCCTCTAGCGTAAAACGATCCCTAAAAAAACTCTATGCTGTTTTTTTAAGTTGATGAGCACACACACACGACAACAATAAATATTTTACACCCATAAACTGTTGTGATGTATTTGAGTTAGAAGTTGAGCGTCTCTGACATCATCTTCCACCAGTCCATGAGCTCCTCCTTCTCCTCCTCCTTCCTCTCCTCCAGAGACTCCAGCTCAAAGTCCAGCTGAGAGAAAAGCAGAGCCATGAGAGAAAGATCTAAATGAGAAGAGGAAGAGAAAGCTGAAATGAGGGTCTGTGTTTACCCGTGTGGAGGGGCTGTGGGGAACGGCCACTTTCTTGACGACAGTCAGGTATCCTGGAGCAGATGCAGACACTTTGTAGTTTCCAGGAGCCAACAAGCGCCAGTAATCACCGTCTTTAGCTGAAGAAGAAGAAGAAAAAAGGAAAAATTTCAATTCCAAAAATGGCCACATGAGGGCAGACTTACACATTAAATTTTCAACAGAAAAGCCTGCTTTAAATGTTTTTTACAATGTTAAAAAAGCTTTTCATATATACTTATTTAGTAATGTATTCAATTATTTGTTAAGATTTATGATATAAAATTATATACTCTAACATCCCAAAGTCAAATACTATATATATATATATATATATATATATATATATATATATATATATATATATATATATATATATATATATATATATATATATATATATGATTATAAAGAACTGAAAAGGTATGTTTCAAGTATTTATTTAGAATATTTATGTACATTAATTAATTATAGAAAATTAATTCAAAAATATTAATATATACTAATTTTTTACTGTACATTTTATAAACACTCATTGGCCACTTTATTAGGTACACCTGTCCAACTGCTCGTTACGCAAATTTCTAATCAGCCCGTCATCACATGGCAGCAACTTAATGTGTTTAGGCATGTAGACATGGTCGAGACAATCTGCTGCAGTTTAAACCGAGCATCAGAATGGGGAAGAAAGGTGATTTAAGTGACTTTCATCGTGGCATGGTTGTTGGTGCCAGACAGGCTGGTCTGAGTATTTCAGAAACTCCTAAATCCACTGAGATTTTCATGTACAACCACCTCTATGGTTTACAGAGATAAACCCAAAAAAATTAAATATCCAGCAAGGGGCAGTTCTGTGGATGCACTTGTTGATGCCAGAGGTTAGAGGCGAATTGCCAGACTGGTTTAAGCTAACCAGGTGCCACTCCAGTCAGCTAAGAACAGGAAACTGAGGCTTCAATCGCACAGGCTCACCAAAACTGGACAAAAGAAGATTGGATTAACGTTGCCTTGTCTGATGAGTCTTGATTTCTGCTGTGACTTTCAGATGGTAGGGTCAGAATTTGGCGTCAACAACATGAAATCATGGATCCAACCTGCCTCGGATAAACAGTTCAGACTGCTGGCGGTGGGTGTCATGGTGTGGGGGGTATTTTCTTGGCACAGTTTGGACACATTAGTACCATTTGAGCATCATGTCAATGCCACAACCTGCCTGAGTATTGTTGATGACCATGTCCATCCCTTTATGACCACAGTGTACACTTCTTCTGATGGCTACTTCCAGCAGGATAACACGCCATGTCATAAAGCATGAATTATCTCAGACTGGTTTCTTGAACATGACAGTTAGTTATTGTACTCAAAAGGCCTCAACAGTCACCAGGCCTAAATCCAATAGAGCACCTTTGGGATGTGGTGGAATGAAAGATTTGCATCATGGATGTGTATGTGCTTGTGATGCTATTATGTCAATATGGACCACAATCTCTGAGGAATACTTCCCTTAAGAATAGGAAGGATTGAGGCAGTTCTGAAGGCAAAAGTGTGTCCAACCCGGTACTAGTAAGGTGTTCCTAATAAAGTGGCCAGTGAGTGTCTGTTTTGTAAATGCTGTACAAGTTTTAATACTGATGTAGTTCCAATAAATTAATGCAGTTCATTATACATATAGTGAAAGCAGTATAAAAATTATTATCAGATTAATAAACAAGAGAATAACATTTCGTATTTGGCAAATGTATTTTTATAAAACTACTTTAATTTTGGCCAAAAAATAAGCTCAACAGAAAACACTATTATTTAGACATCGGATTATTTAATTCACCTAAAAAATATGTTATAACATAAAAATAGTGATTTATTTTTATGAAATGACAGTAATAACAATTATATATTGTCACATACAGTTGAAGTCAGAATTATTAACCCCCCTATCCCCCCCCCCCAATTTCTGTTTAACAGATTTTTTCAGCACATTTCTAAACATAATAGCTTTAATAACTCATCTCTAATAACTGGTTTATTTTATTTTTGCCATGATGACAGTAAAGAATATTTGACTAGATATTTTTCAAGACACTTCTATACAGCTTAAAGTGACACCACGGCGACTGAAGCCCTGCACAAGACTTTTGGCCAGCGGAGAAATTAAAATGGTCGTGCCCAACTGAGTCTGGTTCTCTCAAGGTTTTTTTTCTTCACTCCCATCAGGTGAAGTTTTTTTTCCCTCTTCGCTGTCGCCACTGGCTCGCATGGTTCAGGATTGGTAGAGCTACGCATCGATGAATTTGCTCTTCAGTGTTTGAACTCTCCGTATTGATTAAATCACACTGAACTGAGCTAAACTGAACTGAACTGAACTTAAACACTAAAAAACTGAACTACACTGTTTCAGTTACTATGACCATTTATGTGAAGCTGCTTTGACACAATCTACATTGTAAAAGCGCTATACAAATAAAGCTGAATTGAATTGAATTTAAAGGCTTAACCAGGTTAATCAGGGTAACTGGGCAGGTTAGGGTAATTAGGCCAGTTATTGTATAATGATGGTTTCTTCTGTAGACTATGAAAAAAAGCAGTTTAAAGGGGCTAATAATTTTGTCCTTAAAATAGTTTTTTAAAAATGTGAAAAGACTTTCTCCAGAAGAAAAAATATTATCAAGACATACTGTGAAAATTTCCTCGCTCTGTTAAACATCATTTGGGAAATATTTAAAAAAGAAAAAAAAATTCAAAGCGGGGCTAATTCTGACTTCAACTGTATATAATATGTATATATATACGCATAAATACGCATAAATCATAAATACTCTGAGATGATAGTAGTGCTGCTGTGTTGTGTGTGTACCTGTGGTGATGTCGTGGTCGATTCCCTCAACAGAAACAGAGGCGTTTGAGATGGGGTTTCCCTGCAGATCACGAACGAATCCTGACACTCCTCTGTGAACCTGTGAAGGACATCAGGGATCAAACCGGATCAAAATCAAGCAGCCCGTCTAATCCTGACTCCTGAGTCTGAGCTTCACAGTACACAAAACATCTTCCTGTCAGCATTTTCAAGCACACACTCAAGTCTTACTGCAACTGTACCTGCTCTATGTAGTTGACCAGTGAGTTGCGGTTCTGGTCCCAGTACTGTTTAAGTGAGTCCTCGGGTGGAAACTTGTCACAGCTGAGCTCCAGAGTGATCTCAAAACAATTACTGCTCAGATAGTTGAAGTCCTGCATACCTGACAGATGAAGAAAGAGAAAGAGAGAGATTGAGGATTGGTAACTCATCAACTCACATGCCCTCCATGATTAAAGATATAGTGTGCTGTGCTCTACTAAAATTGATACCCTTGGTGAAGACGAGCAAAAGATGGCTGCAACAAAAAATATTCTTTAACTTTTAAACATTTGCACATCTTTTGTTTTTGAATATCCTGTCAAACGGTTTGTTTTAATGCCTGTGATGTCAGATTGCAGTTTTGGAGACCTTCCAACCCACAGACCCAACAAACCTCTGCAGTCCTCCTAATGGAGCTAGAATCATCTCAATAGTAATTCACACAAAAACACAATGTACACTGTAAAATGCTGAGTTCCACACTTACGATTTGTGTTGAGACAACATAAAGGAATTAAGTTAACTTATTATGCTTCCAATTTAAATAAACTGAACATTAAACAATTAAGTTTCACAAATGTTTATATTTCGCAAATACAAAACACCAATTAGCAATGTATAACTGTGTACAAAAAGTTTTGATTGTGCACTCTTGTGCACCACACCTAACAGTCTACTTATAATCTAATGAGAATTAGTTGGCATGTAGATGCAATGTAACTTATATTCAACATAAGGAACATCAAAATAAAGTGTGAGCTCAATTTCTTACACAGACCAATTGATTTGCTTCATAAGACCTCAGTGTATCATCAGAAGCCATGCGGATTGATTTGGATTTGTATGTGTGTATTTATTTTAATCTCGAAAATGGGTCACCATTGACTTGCATTATAAGAATCACCATGGACCACAGATCATGATAAATAAATCTTCTTTAATCAAGAAAAGTCATCATATTATGTCCTGAGGGTGAGCAGACTAATCTCAATTTGGATAAATTTTCCCTTTAACTTTTATTTCTGTGAAATGAAACAGTAAGGAAGGGTTGAAGCCTGTTCTTGATCACCAGGTGTTATATTATTATAAATGATATGCTTAAATTAATTCATAAAGGTGTTTTGTTTTGTTTTATTATTATTATTTGGGTGACATGGTGGCTCAGTGGTTAGCAGTGTCACCTCACAGCAAGAAAGTCACTGGTTCAAGTCCCGTCTGGATGAGTTGGCAATTCTGTGTGTTGTTTGCATGTTCTCGTCGTGTTGGCATGGGTTTCCTCTGGGTGCTCCGGTTTCCCCCACAGTCCAAACACATGCACTATAGGTCAGCTGAATAAACTGTATTAGTGTATGGATTTTTTCCAGTACTGGGTTGCAGCTGGAAGGGCATCCGCTGTGTAAAACATATGCTGGATAAGTTGGTGGTTCATTCCGCTGAGGTGACCCCTGATGAATAAAGGAACTAAGCCGAAAGAAAATGAATGAATGAATTATTATCATTGTTACAAAACCGTTGTTGGTAATTATTCTCGATCAGAGCAGAATGTTTAGCTTCTGAGTAAAAGCTTATACAATATAGACATGTTTCACTCATATTAATTCAAAGGCGCCAATATTAGTGGAGGAAACTGTGTGTGGACACCTCAACACACACTCGCATAGGCTTCCTGCACATTTGATTTCAAATCCATCTGCATTAATCCCCCTTTCGCTGCTATAAGAGCTTCCAGGAAAGCGTTCGGCTGAATGTCGGAGTGTGGCTGTGGGGATTTGAGGTCAGGAATTCATACATGCAGATGCTGTTCAGATTTATCCCAGCAATGTTCAGGCCCTCCCCACAATTCTCTACATGCTTTCCACAAATGAATTCCCCATTTTCATCACATTTTTAAGCCTTAGCGATTCCCAATTGACAAAACAACGCTAGAAATACCGTGTGTAACTGGGTGATGTGCTAATGTAAGATCCACCTTTATTGTTTCTCTTCACCATAAACAGAATTCTCAATCCATTTACATTCATTTATTTAGCTTTTACCCGAAGCAATTCAAAATGAGATACATCTAGGCTCTTGATGAATGGCTAGATATGTTTTAATTTAGATGTTTCACCTGAATATGCGCAGTTGTAGGATTTAGTCAGCCAACAATGTTTTTGGTGTTTATTTGTTGAGGCTTTTGTGGACACATTTGTGGACAAATTTAAGTGTAAAATGTAAGTGTTTTAGAGAGTAAAGTGTTTTTAAAGTGTATCACTTTTATAAGGAGTTTAAGCACAGTTGCATTACAACAGTGTGGGAATCTAACCAGAGTCGAATGGTAAAAATGCTTTAATTTTATTAATTATTGTCTGCAGAAACACTTTGATTGACATTCTCACTTTGTTCATGTACTAAGAGGGGGAAACCCCGAACATTAGTAATGATCTCTTTCTCATTAGCATTGGGCGTTAGACTTGTTTTTAAATCAGCCACTATGCTATGCATTTGTAGCTCTGCCCTCTTTTAGAAACAGCACAATTTCACTTGAATTTAAAACGACCAAAAGTCACCAAAATAAAACGAAATTGAATCAATACTTAAAAGGGGCAGTTTCAAAGTGTCATAAAACATAATTTGTGGGATATTTTGAGCTGAAAATTTACATACACGCTTTAGGGACATTAGAGACTTTTTTACGTCTTGTGAAAAGGGGCAGAATAGATCCCTGTTAAATCAAAAGATCAAACTAAAACCTTTGGTTTAAGGTGGTTTCCCAAATTGGCGCAATAGGCTTTTTTGTACATTCATTCATTTAGCACTGAATCTCAAATAAATTTTTGTATTTCAACATATGTTCAATTTAAATGTAATAAATTAAATATGTAAACATTCACACACCTGTTAGTCAAATAACAATTGTAGCTTTCAGAATAATTTCTTGTACTTTCGTTAGATTTTCGATAGCTTGTACTAAGATTTTAGTTTTTTAGATAGCTATTTCATAAAATTAGATTACATATCAAATCTCTTTTTTCTCTTCATAATAAATCTTTTTTTCCCTTTAACAAAAGCAAAAGCAGAATAAAGAATATAGAGGGGGTTTCACTTGAATTTACAGTAGTTTCAAAGTATACATCATATCCTAACAAAGAAGTAAGTCACTTTGTGTGTCAGCATCAGTGGTTGCTCAATATTTATGCCACAGATTTGCTGTCATGCACTGCAAAAAATTTTTGTCTTGTTTCTAGTCCAAATATCTAAAATTTCTTAAATTAAGAATAATTTTTAGACAAGCAAAACATATTGCCTTGTTTTAAGAAAAAATATGCCAAAATTAAGAGAGTTTTTCCTAAAAACAAGCAAACTAATCTGCCAATGGTGCAAGCAAAATATTCTTATGTCAAAAGGAAAAACAAGATTATTTTGCTTGCCCCATTGGCAGACTATTTAACTTGTTTTAAGGAAAAA
Organism: Danio rerio; assembly: GCF_052040795.2. Lineage (NCBI taxonomy): Eukaryota > Metazoa > Chordata > Actinopteri > Cypriniformes > Danionidae > Danio > Danio rerio. The sequence goes on from NC_141021.1 coordinate 22,340,429, forward strand.
CTCACTTATTATAGGTGTATTATTTCTGAAAACAAGACAAAATGTTTTGCTTGCCTAGAAAATGCTTTTTGATAAAAGAATTTTTAGATATTTGAACTAGAAACAAGACAAAAAATCTAAGTAAGAAAAGCTTTTGCAGTTTGCAGTGTACACACTTGGTTCACTAACACTGCTGGGATTTATCCATTTTAGGTATTAAACTTGGTACCGAGTTACAAGACATTTTTCGATACTCGATTGTATAGGGCGAACTTGGTCTGTGCCTAAAAAGTATCCAACTTGATACCAACCCCTTACTATTCAAGATTCTGCTTAATTTATAGGTCACTGATCAACCTAAAATGACTTCCGCTGAGGACAATATAATCTATAAATATATAGATGTACAGCAGATGAAGCTGTGTTCTGTACCTCCAGGCACACTGTACCAGGCTCCTCCATTAGTGATGCCCTCTTTGAAGCTGGAGTCATCATCATTCTTGCGGCAAGGTGGCCGGTTTGTGTCAGACATCACTGGGTTATAGATGGAGTAAGCCTTAGCCAAAGACTTGAAGACCAGATCATCTGGACTAGCGCTGTATTCATGAGTAGAGCCTGACGGACAAACAGAAAGAAAACACTTTTTATTCTATCTTTACATGGAGGGTAAGATCTTATTTGGTTGTAAAATGTTCTGAAAATGTTCATTTATGGGTCAAACGAAGTTTAATGATTCAAAAAGGTGTTTAAAAGAGTTTCAGGGTAAATATTACCTACATAATCATTAATTATCATTAATAATAATAATTTAAAGATGAATTAAATAAAATAATTACAAAATGTTGTATCATTCGAAATGTAAATTGTATTTTAGATTTTATATTTGTTCAAAATTATATTTATAGTTACAAAAATTATGTTATGCCATATTATATTATATTATATTATATTACATTACTATATTATATTACATTACTATATTATATTATATTATATTATATTATATTATATTAAATTATATTATATTATATTATATTATATTATATTATATTATATTATATTATATTATATTATTATATTATATTATATTATATTATATTATATTATATTATATTATATTATATTATATTATATTATATTATATTATATTTATTATATATTTCTCACCACTGCGTGTCTCATCATATGGGTAGTTTGCCACCACGTCTCCACCATGCAGATTGGCTGACAGGACAAAAGGAATGTCCATAATCCAGTGAATAACAGCTTTAGTTTCTGGAGCCAGCTGAAACAAACACACACAGGTCAAATAACTCATTTTTACAGGGCCAAAACCGACTCTGATGCTTAAGATGTGTAACAGCATGTGTAATGCCATGCAAGCTGCAGTATCTGACAAACATCTGAGGTGTCTCACCTTGGTGTTTTCATCCACAGCTTTCTTCATGTTCTTCAGGAGGTGGTTGTTTGCTCCTCCTTCTCTTTCGTTCATGTAGACAATGCGGTCGAGGTCTGGAAAGTTGCGGTTCAGGTCAATCCCCTGAGCGTTGCTGCGGCCCACAAACCAGTCCTTCATCTCACCAGGCTGCACATATTTATTGTGAAAAATGTTTTATTACCAGAATAATCATAATATTTAAAAAATTATAAATAAATAAACATTTTTGCATCATTTCCATGACACACTAGTGTGGGCAATATATTCATTCATTAATTTATATATTCATTCATTCATTCATTCATTCATTCGTTCATTCATTTATTTATTTATTCATTCATTCATTCATCCATTTATATATTCATTCATTCATTCATTCATTATTCATTCATTCATCCATTTATATATTCATTCATTCATTCATTTATTATTCATTCATTCATCCATTTATATATTTATTCATTCATTCATTCATTCATTCATTCATTATTCATTCGTTCATATATTCATTCATTCATATATTTATTCATATATTCATTCATTCATTAATTCATATATTAATTCATTTATATATTCATATATTCATTCATATATTAATTTATTAATTCATTCATTCATATATTAATTCATTTATATATTCATATATTCATTCATATATTAATTTATTCATTCATTCATATATTTATTCATATATTTATTCATTATTCATTCATTCATATATTTATTCATTCATTCATATATTTATTTATATATTCATTCATTCATATATTCATTCATTCATATATTTATTCATTCATTCATTCATTTATTCATTTTTCTTTGGCTTAGTCTATATTTCAGAGGTCGCCACAGTAGAATAAACCACCTACTATTCCAGCATTTGTTTTATGTTCATTTATATTAATAATGATAATATCTCAAATTGTTCTGTGCAATAAATCATTACAGTGTGTAATAGTTTTACAAAGGTAAACTTTACTGACATACTTTTACTTTAAATTCACTTTATAACACCAGCAGAGTGTTTGAAATAACTCATTATTGTGACCAGACATGATTCAATAGCACAGAATGAAGATATTGTACTGAAAAGTACAATTCAAAACTCCAAATCAATGAAGTATGAACACAGTTCAAATACAGTACTATAAAGTTCAAAAGCAGAGAGACAATACAGTAAAATGTTATATAATGGATTGCACTAGTGTTATTATGTATTGTAGATGTAGATGAATTCCTGTAGTTACACTTCTGAAAGGTGCAATACGATATATTGTGGTATACTTTAGCAATACATCTTAAGTATTAAAACCTCATTTGAAAACCAATGTCCACTGAGCAGGAAAATTAGTAGTTATACTGCAGTTGTATTGTAGAAGTACTTCAGTTGTATTTCCATAGCGGTGTGGCAGTTGTACTGTAATAGTACTTCAGTTGTATTGCAGTAGTTGTAATTCAATATAGTAGTAGTATCACTACTATCGCTGTAGAGCTACTTCATTTGTAGCCTACTGTAGTACTACTTTAGTTGTATTGCAGTAGATGTACTGCAGTTGGTTGCATTGTAGTATTTCAGTTGTATTGCAGTAATACTGCAATATACTTAAATAATGCAGTTTTTTTTTCGTGTCCAAAAAACTGCACTTTTTAAGTTAACTAAAACCGCAGTATTGCTTTAAAAAAAACTGCCGTCATTTTTCGTAAGGGGAAATCATGCTATTTTATAGTATTCCATACAGTGATAAAGGCTAGGTCAATTAGCACAGGACATCTCGAAAAACACAAATAATCCAGATATTGCCACAAACGTTTGTTTCATGTCTTCAGGTTAGAACCATCTGTCCATTTTTATCTTCATTATCCTCTTTGCTGACCAGCTGAACATAACTGCTGTATTTTCTTCAGTAACTTATATGTGGAGATTGTGAGAGTCTAGTGTCCAGTATGAATAAAACAGAAATAACTTGAACCTCTCTGCCCCTCTATGTTATTCTCAATAGGAACTGTAGCAAGTCTTATCACAAACAGGCTGTGTGTATTTATGCTTTTTGTGTTTTTTTTTTTTTTTTTTTTTTTTTGCACAAAAATAACTAACATGGCCTTCATGTATTCTTTTTTTTAAATCAACATCACTCGCAAAAGCTAAAAAAATGATATCGGTTATCTGCTATCTGACCTCATGTATTTAAATGACTTCATTTTCACTCAAGTGCCCCTCTGCATTGTTCTGGAAAGGAACTGTGTGATCACAATCTTGCTACATTTTTTTTTTAAGTAGTGTAACTGATTATTTATTACATACTGTATATAGCTTTCAATAAAGGGCTGTGATAAAAAAAATGCTAACACTAAAATAGTAGTCCATTATGTAATTTTAGTTAATGTATAAAATGAAATAACTTTATATAAGTTAAATAACTGGCGCAGTGGGTAGCACAATTGCCTCACACCACAAAGGTCGCTGTTTCAAGCTCTGGCTGGGTCAGTTGGCATTTCTGTGTGGAGTTTGCATGTTCTCCTTGTGTTTGTGTGGGTTTCCTCCAGGTGCTCCTGTTTCCCCCACAGTCTAAAGACATGCGATACAGATGGACTGGGTAAGCTAAATTGTCTGTAGTGTATGTGTGTAAATGTAAGAAAGTGTGGGTGTTTCCCAGTGATGGGTTGCACCTGAAAGGACATTCAACTGCGTAAAAACATATGCTGGATGAGTTGGCGACTCATTCCACTGTGCCAACCCCAGATTAATAAAGGCACTAAGCCGGAAAAAAAATAAAATAAAATAAATGAACATTGGAGCCTGAGAAAAATGCTAACTTCAGATAAGTTCAGATGGAACTTGGTTTTTGCATCTGACCTAGGTGATATGATACTGCCTGCTAAAAATTCTACTTCTAAAAAATGCTAATTCTGTGGTGACAACACAATGCAGGATTTTAGCTTTTATTTTATCACTCACTGACAGTTTACTGGATCATATAAGTTTCTTACAGGGTGAGAAGTCCTGCCTAATGCATGATCTCGTGTTATTTCCTGTGTCACTTCTGCATGTGCACAATTTGTAAACCGGGCAGAGAGGTCTGAAATCTGATGTATTGTCTGACTGTGACCTTCCAGACTGACAAAGAAAAAGAACCAGAAACCCCTCTAAAACCAGCCAACAGACAAACCTGACCTGTAAGAGAGAGCAGCAAACCATCAAAACCAGTCAGTTTTTTGACAGGCCAGACAAAACACAGATTAAATATAGGCAGACTGAGAGGATTGAGACTGAAGAGTTACTCGTTGTTTTGCAGACACTACAGGAAATGCCAGAGTGAGTTTGGCTGAAAGGGGAAACTTGAACACAACCATTACAACCGTTTGAGCGTACAAATAAAACCTGTATCACCGACTTAAAGAGATATTTCACGCAAGTGGCTCCAAGCTTCTCTTTTTTGTTAAAAACAAAAAAAGACATTTTGAAAAATGGTGGAAGCTGTCAGTCACTATCCATGTTTCCACCCACGTATTTTTATGTGCGCATAAATAAATGCTTAATGGAAATGATAAGAAAAATGCACATTAACTAAGAAGGAAAGTTGAAAACACATTTACCAAATAAACACCAGCAAGCGCATCAAAAAAGTCCTGTGATTTTTTTTTTTTTTTTTTGGTGTTTAACAAGACAATACATCATAGTATACAATACAACATAGGAAAAATTACAGATTGTCTTATTTTTCTTATTTTCCCACTATCCCCTCAAAATAAAATAAATAAAATGTATGAATTATAAACAAACAAATCCTTTGAAAGAAAAGTAAAATAATAATAATAATAATAATATATATTTTTATTATATATATATATATATATATATATATATATATATATATATATATATATATATATATATATAAAAAAATGAAAAGAAATTCCTAAAAAATAATAATAAATGAGCAAGTTTACAATAAGAAAATATAATAAAAAACAATAAAAAAAACATTTGAAAAGTTTACATTACGGAGTCAATATTTCCTCTTTCCAATTGATTACAGATCTGATATCAACTGAACAGGGTAAACCTTTATTATGGTCTAAAACAGGGTTCCAGGTCTTGTAAAAAGATTAATTCATTAATTTTCTTGTTGGCTTAGTCCCTTTATCAATCCGGGGTCGCCACAGCGGAATGAACCGCCAACTTATCCAGCAAGTTTTTACGCAGCAGTTTTTACTTCCAGCCTCAAGCCATCTCTGGGAAACATCCACACACACATTCACACACACACTCATACACTACGGACAATTTACCCTACCCAATTCACCTGTACCGCATGTCTTTGGACTATAGGGGGAAACCGGAGCACCCAGAGGAAACCTATGCGAAGACAGGGAGAACATACAAACTCCACACAGAAACGCCAACTGAGCCGAGGTTCGAACCAGCGACCTTCTTGCTGTGAAATGACAGCACTACCTACTGCGCCACTGCCTCATCCCTCTTGTAAAAAGATTTGAGAAATCATGTGATTTTTTTTTAACAGGAGCACATAGCCAATTTACACAGCATTGATGGGTGTGATGGGATGGAAAATAATTGACAAACCATCTAACTGACCATATTGCACATCTGTAATGATCATTCTAAAATGCCTGAGATAAAGTCTGTCATCAAAGTGCTTCAGTATTATTATTATTATTACATTAAAGACACCTGTTGAGACTCTACACACACATACACAGCTACAGACAGACAATCACTGCCTCCTCCCGCATCCCACGCCTTTGTTTGCTTATCCCCCCTGATGTGGGTAGGTGTGTCTGTGACCAGCACTCTCTAGCGGCAGGACCAGATTGCTGTTTTTTTTAAATCTCCACATCCCCTAATCCCATCCCCTGTAGGGATGTTATGTTTATGTGTTTGTTGCTGGGGTTTTTTTCCTCCTGATCTCACACTGCCCTACTTCAAGGATAGTCTAAAAGGTTTTTTTTTTGCCTCCCTCTTCCCTAATGTATCTTATTTCCTCTTTCTAAAGGCTACCTCTTGTCTGATCTATCTTCCCCTGAAATGTGTGATGTTTGTGTATTGTCGTAGGGGTCCAATTTCGCTACATGTTAAAGTGTATGTGACAAATAAAGTCATCATCCTCATCATGATCATCATCATTATTATCATCGTCATCATTTTTACCTCCAGAACTGTCTTGAGCGTCTGTAGACCTTCTCACACCTCCAAAGGCCAGTTATGACTGCCTTCATAATGTTTCGTTTCTATCTTTCAGGCACAAGTAATTTAATATATAAGCAAAAGGATCACAATGACTTCTTGGCTTTTGAAATTTGGCACTAGTTTAACAGGAAGTGATGATTTTGTTCTCTTTGACTCATTAAGGCTGATTTATACTTCTGCAGTAGCGCAAGCTCTGTGATTGGTCGGCTTGGTAGCGCTGACGAGTCTGGGCAGGACAGAGAGCCGCGCGAATGGCGCGAGCTGGGCGCGAGCCCAATGGAGCGATTGTTTACAAGTGTGGAGTCCCGTGAAGGAGCTCCGGATGGAAAGTTTTTTTTGTGTTTACCTCATAGTTAAAGTTGTTGCACGTCCGCCGGTTCCTGCCTCAAAATGAGCGAGTTTGAGCCACTTGTACATCCAAGAAGTGTTCAGGAAAAGCAAAACAGCAGCAAAGAATCTCGACACAGAGGAACATTAACACCTCACTGCCAACTAGCGTTTCGGAAGTGTAATGCAGACCAACAGAGACAGCGCGCATAAGTATAAATGTATAAATGCACAGCTACGCAAAAGTATAAACCAGGCTTTTTATTAAAATAAATAAATTTACTTTGCATCTTTAGATGGAAATATAACTATTAGCTTCCACAGCAGGAAAAATATTATGGATGTCAAGATTTTTCAGCATCCTTTAAAATACGTTCTGTTGCAACACAGGCTCATTGGGACATTGTGCCCAGGGATACATTTTTGAAAACTGAGAAATATGTGCCCGGGGGTACATATGTCTGCATTTTGTTTGTTAAAATAATGCTACCAAGTGGAACCACTCACAGCTTACCTATGTATGGATGGCTTTTTCGGTGTGACTGGTTTGCTTGGTAGCTCACAATGTATTCCGTCGGATTTGTGACATGGTGAAAAAAAAAACTAAAACTGCAAGCAGTCATTGTCCAGGGTACAAATTTCTTGGTTCTCAAAAATAGAGCCCTGGCCATGTATCTCTAGTGAGCCTGAGTTGTTCTTTTGTGTTCAACAGAAAAAAATGAGTAATTTTGTTTTCATCTATATCCTACTAAAATAATTTTTTTCACTATACATTTCTGATGCAAGAGTTGCACTCTTAGTTGCCATAACAGGATATATCTTGCACTTCTGAAACAATCACAAAGGCTCTCATTGTTGTTGTGCGGTTTGAGCAGACACATATTACAGCTGATGCAGTAAAGCAGTGTGGTAAACCACCTCCCAGAGAGGTGTTTAATAATCTCTTGGTTTCCCCTTAACAAATGTAAAACTAAAAGTCCAGGCATGTCTTGTATACAGTAAATATGTCAAACAAGCATTGAAATGTCAAGGCCCACACTTGTGTGAGTACAGGCTGCAGGAGGATGTGGTGAACCACTGTAATGTGTTATGAAATCAGCACTCCTGCATTCTGACAAAACAATGTTACGCTGAAAGATTACATGCTTACTGATACCAAAATGGGGTTGTTATGATGTTTTTATTTTAGTTTTTAAATAATTTATTAGTAATTTAATTATTTATTTATTATTAAAATTATTATTATTTTTAATTTATTTATTTAAAACATATTTTCTGAAATAAGTTTAGATTATAAAGTTAACAATAAATAAAAACTGCAGAAATAATAAATAATTCAGAAATAATAAGAAACAGGGTACTCGTTTGCTCATTCATTCATTAATTTTCCTTCGGCTTTGTAACCAGGGGATTGTGACACTGACAACAGAGGTGCAGATCCACATGCAGATTTATTAGAATAGTCAGGCAAGCAGTGGTCAATACAGAAGCAAACAGATGTATGAGGGCAATCCAGAGTCATAGTCAATTAACAGGCAGATGGTCACAAGGCAGGGAGCAAACAGGATGAAACAAATAAACGAGGCAAAGGATCAAAACACAGCAAACAAAGAAAACGCGTTGTAGAGTCACTATAGCAGATAACAAGACTCATCCACAGTGAGTGTTTCTGTGCTGTTTATGTAGTGCAGTAATCAGTCCAGAAGCAGCATCAGCTGTGGGAGTCTAATCAGTGGAGACTTGGAGCAGGTGTGTGTGTGTGTGTGTGTGTATGTGGCATGACTGAATATGTAGTCCATTTACAAGCAGATTTGTAGTCCTATGTGTGTGTGAATGTTTTCCAGCGATCTCTAGTGGTTAGATTGCTGGTAACCATGACAGGCTTAGTCTCTTTCAGAGGTCGCCACAGCGGAATGAACTACCAACTATTCCAGGCCAGCATATGTTTTACGCAGCAGATGCCTTTTCAGCTGCAACCCAGTGTTGGGAAACACCCTTTTACACTTATTCATACACACACACACACACACACACAGACACTATGGACAATTTAGTTTATCCGTTTCGCGTATATTGGATGTCTTTAAACTGTGGATGAAACCGGAGCATTTGAAGGAAACCCACGCGAATATGGGAGAACATGCAAACTCCACACAGAAATGCCAACTGGCCCAGCCAGGACTCAAACCGGCAACTTATGACATGTAAAGGTATTTTGATTCAACTTTAAATGGTAATGGAGCAACATTTGCCGTTTTTAAAGTGTGATAAGTGCATTCTATGTGTATGTGTATGGTGTGTATGGGGTCAATTTTTTTTTGTGTTACATCTATGGAAAGTCATTAAGAAATATGAAATCCCAACATTTGTGTGTGTTTACCTGTGAAGCTGCCTTCTCAAAGCCGTCGGGGTTCATGGAGGGCATGATGTGTATGCGTGTGGAGTGGATGAGGTCAATGATGGTGTCGTTGCCCTCCTGATATTCATTACAGAGATACTGAGCCAGATAGATGAGCAGTTCTCTGCCCACTGCCTCATTCCCGTGCATGTTTCCAATGTACTTAAACTCCGGCTCACCTGCACACAAACACAAAAAACACACGCACATTACATTAACGCACACAGAAACTAGCAATTGATGCGTTGCTGGATATTTTTAAGCTTCATCTTTTGGGAAAAATAGTACTATTTGAGCTAACATCTTAAACCAACGTCATATTGATGTCAAATACTGACATTTATTCATCAGGTAGGGGAACCAAAATCTAACGTCTGATAGATGTCATAGTGGTATGGTCCACACAACATCCAGCTGTAACGTCATTAGACGTTGATATTTGGTTGATTTTAGGTTGTACATTGAACATTGATGTAGGCCTGATGTTGGAATCTGACATCAAAACTGATTTTCATTTCATTATCCCATGTCGTTGGGGTACAACAACAATCTGACGTGATATTAATGTCCAAGGGCTGCTGGGGTGTCAAAGACATATATAAATGCATACATTTGATTCATGGTGTATTTTATTGCAATGATTCGATTAAGTATGAACAGAGAAACAAAGAAACAGAGAAAGAAAAAATGAGTTAAACTAATTTATACATAATTCTGTATTATATTTAATGCAAAATGTAAATATAATTTTTTTTTAGTTTTGGCAATAAAGTCTAGGCATATAAAATATATATCTTTCAAGTAAATGATACTTTTATCTTGTAAGTATTTTAAAAAATAAAATATAAAAAGGTCAATAAACAAGCAACACATTTAGTGTATAGGTTCCATCATATGTGCAAAATACTATATTCTCAAAATATACATAATATTATTATTTACTAATTTAATATTGCTGACATAATACATTAAAATGATATGTGACAAGTTTTATAATATGTGGAAATTAAATATTAATTATGCCACTATCCATTGTATAATACTATCTTGGAATTTTGAAATGTGTTTTTTTGTTATTACTTTAAATAAAATACTCAAGACTTAAATTAAATTTACAAAAAAAATATGTTAATTAAAAAGATCAAACAAAATAACAATCCATGAAATATGTTTACAATCATATGGAAATTGTTAAAAGACTGCAGAGTACAAAGTTCAAGTGATGTTAAACAGTGGATATACAGTTGAAGTCAGAATTATTAGACCCCCCTGTTTATTTTTTTCCCAATTTCTGTTTGACGGAGAAATAAATTATAGATTAAAGGGGCTAATAATTTTGACCTTAAAAAGGTTTTTAAATAAATTAAAAACTGATTTTATTCTAGCTGAAATAAAACAAATAAGACTTTCTCCAGAATAAAAAATATTAGCAGACATACTGTGAAAATGTGTTTTCTCTTGGGAAATATAAAAAAAAAATCAAAGGGGACTAATATTTTTGACTTCAACTGTCTATACAGTACATCAACTGCACACAAACACACTCAGACATGTCTTATTCCACAATGAGTAAAATTATTTAATTTAAATGGTTATGAATTATTACCCAAGGAGGTCGAACTAATTAAGTAAAACTAAGGTAAGTAGTTTTTATTTACTTTTGATTTTATATGAATTATTGTACAGCAGCCCCTTTGTTTCCACACATGAGCTATTATGTGTGTACAGTAATGGCCTTGATCTCCTCTTGTTTATAGAGAGCGCTGAGTGATTCTTATGGAGGTTATGGATTAACTGAGAATTACTGCTCCAAGAACACCTAGCCAGATGTCAAGATAACCACACACAAACACCATTAATCTGCATAACATCCATAATGGATGGACTGAACAGATGGAGAATTAATTAGAGAGAGCAAGCATGACTTTTCAGATGTTTTTAGATACACATGTCTGTAAATGTTTGTAAAGAGTGCAGCTGCAGTAATATTTTCATAAAGCTATAGTCTATATATTCATTCATTCATTTTCTTTTCAGCTTAATCCCCTTTATTAATCTGGGGTCGCCACAGTGGAATGAACCGCCAACTTCTCCAGCATATGCTTTACACAGTGAATGGCCTTCCAGCCGCAAGCCATCACTGGGAAACACTCATACCCCCTTATACCCAATCCTCAATTTTAGCATACATAATTCACCTGAACAGCATGTCTTTGGACTGGGGGGGGAAACTGGAGCACCCGAAGGAAACCCACGCGAAGACGGGAAGAACATGCAAACTCCACATATAAATGCCAACTGACCCAGCCGAGGCTCTAACCAGTGACCTTCTTGCTGTGAGGCGAACGTGCTACCCACTGCGCCACCGTAACGCTATATATACAGTATATATCCTGATCAGGAGGTAACATGCGATTACAATCGAGTCTGAAACCACGTGATCAGGCCTGATTTCCGATCATGGGATCTGGACATCCCTACAATCAAATGCTTTCTACTATCTGACATCCCCCGTCCCCTTCAAGATGCTTCTCATTTGCTTTTTATTTGATGCTCTTGAGCTCAAACACTTTCACCAGCAGAGCTGTGATAAAACTCTAAAAAGGGGGAGGAGCTACTCTATGTCCCACCCTCTCTTTATGTTTCAGTTGAAATGACATCATACATCGAATACAAATGCACATTTCAAAGCACTTCATGGGACCTTTAAAATGAAAATCTCTGTTCTTGACTGGGCAGCACAGTGGGTAGCACTTTTGCCTCACAGCAAGAAGGTCGCTGGTTCAAGCCTCGGATGATTGCGTTTGGAGTTTTTATGTTCTCCCCTTGTTCGCATGGTTTTTCCTCCGGGTGCTTCGGTTTCCCCAACAAGTATAAAGACATGCGGTACAGGTGAATTGGGTAGGCTAATGTATGTCTGTAGTGTATAAGTGTGAATGAGTGTGTATGGATGTTTCTCAGTAATGGGTTGCAGCTGGAAGGGCATCCGCTGCTTAAAATATATGCTGGATAAGTTGGTGGTTCATTCCGCTGTGGCGACCCCATATTAATAAAAGGTCTAAGTTAAAAAGAAAATGAATGAATGTTCTTGACTGAATTGTAAATACTGCTAAGGTCAATATTATTAGCCCTTTAGGGATTTATTTTTACTTGCCTAGTTAGCCTAATGGAGTATATGCCCAGCTAGTGTTTTTCAGCCAATTATAAACTTCCGGTGAATGCTTAATGTGACTGTTTTCAATTTCATAGGGTTTCTTTTACAGCATTGATGTTGTAATGTAATTACAATGCATTCAGTTAAATACACTTAATCATTCATTTAGTTGTTCAAGCGTAAAACAAAATGAAAGACACAGAAACAGGATCACAGAAACAGGATCACAGAAACTCCATTGAAAATACTGGGGTAAAATAAACAATCATATTTTAAAGACATGGTGGGGGGAAATGGAATGTAATGCAGTGCTTTTTGTCCAGTCTGAGACCCACTTTTTATGGTATATCTATCAGGCGGTGAAGATCACTGATTTTCAAAGATATCAGACCATAAACGTGGCAATTTTATAATGGAAAGACTGAATTGAAAAAGTCTGTGTGCACATACTTCATTAACCTAGTTAAGCCTTAAATTGCACTTGAAGATGTACGTCATCATGACAAAGGCAAAAGAAATTAATTATTAGAAATTAGTTATTATAATACTATGTTTGAAAATGTGCACTTGGGATATATTTGAAAAAGAATTGCATTGTGTATATGTAAATAGAAGTTTTTAATGTTCAATATTTATGTCACTATGCTTAGTGTAACAGTATCTTGGCATTAAAAATCTAGGTTTTGTAACAACCTGAAACAACCTAGCATTTTTTTAACATGTAGTGCATTTCTAAAACATACCAAATATACATTTGTCCAATGTTTTGTCTACCTGTCTCACAAAAAAATATATATATATATATATATATATATATATATATATTTTTTTTTTTTCAAACAATATTAAATTTAAAACTGCAACCCAATAAAAACATGCTCAGGTAATGTCCTTAGAGCTTTCCAGAATCCTCTCTGCTTCCACACAATGACCTGACCCATTTAAACCCTCCCTAACATATTCATGCGCAAACACCAGCACCAACACACACACATCCCTCAGGTAACAAAAGCACAAATCTTTAGAGGCCAGGAAAGGACAGTCAACATTTTCCACTGTTACTCTTAAAAACTCAAGCTTCTAAGAACTGCAGTACAAAATCATGCAAATAATCCCGCAATACTGACTACATGTTTTGATGTGACCATGTTTACCTGCAATTATGCACAATATATAAGCACTTTATACAGGATGTGTGCTCTGAAAGAGATTGGTCAAACCAGTTTAGAAAATCCAACAAGAAAACAAAGGCTTACAGTACTGAATGCACATTTATTTGCCCTGCACACACAGATTGGAAGCAGATGGAAGCGCAGTTTTATTCAGCAGGGGTTCTTGCAGGCTCTGGCCTTTTTATAGCCGTCTATTTCATTGCCTCCCCTGAACATCTAAATATTCAACATCTCACAATCAAAGAGCTGCATGTGTGGACTATCCACAGTGGGTGTGTGTGTGTGTGTGTGTGTGTGTGTGTGTGTGTTCAGGCTCTTAAATAAGGACGTGTGTCCATGTCACATTTACAAGCAGCCTTTGAAGCTGCAATTACTTCAAAATGAAATTACTGCCAAACTCTTTCACAGATGTTTAAGTCAAAGCAAAGTATTCCCAGGCCTGTCCACAGGAAATGTGCTTCTGAATGTGTGTGTGTGTGTGTGAGTGCGAGAGAATAAAAGAGAGAGAAAGAATGAGAAAATGAAGGTGTTTCTCTTTTGATTTTTTTTTTATTTGGATAGGATGTGCTATAAGAGGACAGCACGGTGGCTCAGTGGTTAGCACTGCCGTCTGACAGCAAGAAAGTCTCTGGTTCGATTTCCAGCTAAGCCAGTTGGCATTTCTGTTTGGAGTTTGCATGTTCTCCCCATGTTTGTGCTCTGGTTTCCTCCACAGCAAAGACATATGCATGTAGGTATGCAAGAGTTTCCCAGTACTGAGTTGTGGCTAGAGGGGCATCCGCTGCATGAAACATATGCTGGTATAGTTGATGGTTCATTCTGCTGTGGTGAACCTTGATAAATAAGGGACTATGCAAAAGGAAAATGAATAAATGAATGAATGTATGCAGGGATATTGTAGTTAAATAAAACCAAAACAAAATATACATTAGCCTGTAAAAAAGAATAATAAATAAATAAAGAAAATAAAGACATAAATGTCTTAAATGTGCTGTACAATATGTAGAACTGACCTAGTGGTTAAACTAGGCATTGCAGTCTAAATTCAAAAAACCGGATAGGGTTTTTTTAACCCCACCCCTTCGACAATGACAAACATGCAGGTTGTCATTCTGATGACATAAACAAAAGCAAGCATGACTGATGATCAAGCCTTACACTGTAAGCTTCTCAGCTAATGTCTACGTTTTAACACATTTATATTATGTGTTTTCTGCCAAGGGAACCAAGGGTGCTGAATATATAATTGGTTAAACTGGCAGTGGTACACAGACCAAAAAAACATATATTCTGACTAGGGTTGTAACAATATACCGGTATGACGGTCTACCACGATTTGAACGTGCACGATTATCATACCATGAACAATTGCATATCAACGGTTTTAACCCTTAAAGACCGAGACAGCCGCCCGCGGCTAAAAATAAGTATTGCTCTTAAATGTTTAATAACTTTTGATCCGCTAATCCGATTCATACAATTCAAAGATTGGCATAAAGAAGAGAATCTCAGCTTTCCAGTGCTGTATCACATAACATTCGCAGAGGCTCCGGAATCAGTGCGGTTACGTCATCAAAATTTGACAACGCTGATTTGACAAAGAAACGCTCGTCACTGTGTCTCCGGACAAACCAGACATTATACATTGATGCATTGTCCCTCCTCCATGCCCAGATTGGTTCAAACTCGCTACCATGAAAACCATGTTATTTTTTCATATATCTTACTTTGATTATATACAGCTGCACAGCTAACATGAAAATGACTGTCATATTTCCTAGTTCCTCCGAAAGCCCGCCCTCAAGAGGCTCTGATTGGTCAGCTAACATGATGTGCTGTGATTCACTGATCGACTCCACGTCAACAAGAAATCACCACATCGAGTCACGCCTCTACTAGCATGCGCTGTGCCTCTGCTGTGTAAAAATAGTGTCAGCCAGTGTAGTCAGTGTGAGCCTGAATCAGTCAGAAAATGAAGAGGACATATCTGAACCTCACGCCTGCTCTCCAAAATAAAATCTGACACCGCCCCCAGTCCACCCCTCGCTCTTCATTTTCTTGATCGCATCAGATGCGGTCTGAATAGCAGTACCTTTTCCCGGGAAAAAATGCTGTCGCAGTCCGCCCCTACTGATAAATATACATTTGCAGCTAAATTGTTACTGGTACCAAAAAGCATTTTTCATTGTTTACATCCTTGTTTACGTCCTTGCTACAACTTACTGTTAACGCTAGAGGCTGTGCTTGAAATAGATCTATTTTATCAAATGAAAATACTTACAGGTTGTGAGTCACAATCCAATTTTAGCCAAATCCAGCACTAAACTGGAAGAGATTCTAGAAGCTGACCTTTGTCAAATGCTAGTTATATCTTTTTTATAATTCTCTGGAACATAATTAAAATTTAACTCACTGTAAACTCTAATGTTGTTTTTACTTAAACAATCAAGTAAAAATAACGGAACATTACATAAAATTTTGCATTTTGGTCCTGTCACCTAAAAATATAATAAGTTAATTTAACTTATATACAATGAACATGCATAAACTTAAGATTTCATGTATAGTAAGCTCAAAATCACAATTAATCCTTTGAAAAAAATAGGTAGTTTAATGTAATCTTGACTGTAAAATTCTAATACATGCAACCTTTTAGTAAAGGTCTTTATTTATCAGAAACAGAGCTTTATGTTTAATTATTTACCATAATGGGAATAAATGGCTACTTATTTTTCTTTCATATTTCATGGTATATAATTACAGACACACAAACTGAACTGAACAATTAAAGTATAATATACCAAAACAGCAAGTTAAATAAACTTAAATATGCAAGTTTTAGGGGACTCCGTTACTCAATTAAATTGAGGCAATAAGTTTACTCAATTCATTTCATTCAGCTAACTTATTAGGGTTTTCAGGGTGTAAGCACTTCTTTCTTTGTGTCATGTCCTTTGGAAGCCCGAATACAGAAACAGAACAAGCTCTGTGGAAGTAGCAGAGTTTAAAAGGCATTTTAGCTGTCTCTGTCTATAACATTACAGCACCTCTACAGCCATGCCCCTTTGCTGCATGGGTTGTATGTGTGTGGTGAATGTGCTTGAGCTGAAGCGATTGTGATCTCTCTTGCCCGGATGTATTTTTTTGTAGTTCCCAAACATCATTCACTGTAGGCTTTGCTAAGCTAACTCTGTAAAACCAAGGTCTCCCTTTGCATTGAACTTGATGTTTGATGTTTATGTTCACACAGCTACATTACACATCAACTAAAGTTTAAAATATGATATCGTAGTGGACCACTCCTTTAAATCAATTCTTTGAATATCTCATCAAAATTAGATTTTAGCTATAAATCTACCTGACAGGTGTCACAGATCAACACAAAAAAGTGTGAAATCCCACACAGACCAGCAAAGAGCAAACATCCCCTTTCTCATAAAGTTATATATTTTTGAGTCTTTACGAAATAAAGCAAATCTGTTCTGAGCGCAGCACTGACTTCCTCATCTGCTGTTCAGATGAGCTGAAAACTGCTAATCTATCAGTGAACGCGACAAACAAAACGGGTAAAATAACACATTTCAAAGCCACACAGCATACACCAAACTCTCTCTCTCTCAACATATCCAGTAACATCAACACCATTCCTCACGTACAATAACAGCATCATATTTCTCCTGTCCTTATGTCACTCCACATCTCTTCATTCCTCTTTTTTTCTCTGCGTAACAAAGAAATATATATTTATACTCATCAATAGAAAGATGAGAACTCTTATACAACATCTGCCAACCTCATTTAGGAGATTTCCTCAACATAGCCTTCATGGATGCTTTAAGACAAATTATAGACACTTAACAGTATCTAAATGTAACTTAAGTGTCACTTTGGTTTAAATTAAAAGTGGATCCCGCAATTACTTGCCTAAAATAAAGGTCTTGAAATAATAATTCACTTGTAAACAGGCTCTAATTCCTTCAGCATGTAGGCTGTTTATTGCATCTCACAGTGAAATAAATGTATATATTAGGACTGTTGATAAATTATACTAAATAACGATTAATCTCATGTGTTCATGGAGCAAATTAGCCTTAACTTTGTATGTATAATATTTGTTAAGCTGATTTGTTTGATGACAAATATGTAAAAAATGTATGGAAATAATTAGGAGACCACTTAGAAAGGGTATTATTTGGTTTACTGGGTAAATGTTAATATTTGTTTCATTCTATAAAAGTCCTGTAATATTTAAAATAAATGCTTTTAATTGAATCCAATTGTTTTGACGGTGATTTCTAACATTTCATATTTCTTTTTTTAATATATATTTTCTTTTAAATATTAATTTTTTAAATGTGTGCACAGCCAATATGATATGCAAAAATACCTTTTATCGATCCCAAAACAATGAGCTGCTGATGTTTGTTTATTATTAATAAGTGATCACTTTAATAATCATTAATATTCATTCATTCATATTATTTTCGGCTTAGTCCCTTAATTCATCAGGGGTCGCCACAGTGGAATGAACTGCCAACTTATCCAGCATTCACACTCATACACTATGGCCAATTTAGCTTAACCAATTCACCTATAGCACATCTTTGGACTGTGGGGGAAACTGGAGCACCCAGAGGAAACGCATGCTAGCAAACTCCACACAAAAATGTCAACTGACCCAGCCAGGGCTCGAACCGCAGACCATCTTGCTGTGAGGCGATCACAGTACCCACTGTGTCACCGTACATTTAACACCGCACCCTTAACATTAATAGTTAGGTAATATTTCAGTCTTATAAGACTGAAAATGCAGTTTTCTGCAGTTCAGTGTCATCATCTCAACAGATGCGGTAAATTCGTTTTAATTACAGAGTATAGGATTATATACAGATCTGGCTATAAAAAATTAAGCTTATGACAGTCACATTTTCTTGTTGAATTTAATTGCTGAAGCTTTTATCATTAGCTATGTTGCCATTCACCCATTTCTATGCGCATTTTGGATTTGCGCATAAAAAATACTTAATGGGAATGAAAAGACGCTCATAAATTTTAAAAATGTGCATAAAAAATGTACAGTATCCGGGATCAGGTGTTTTTAATATATTTAATAAAGCCTTAAAAATCAATATAGCCTTCTAACCCTCTTTGGAGTATCCCTTGGACCTGATTTGATAGTCTGTGACAGCAAGCTTGTTGCTTTTTAAGACAATTTTAGCCAGACGTGCCATCCTTCAAAAGTGGAAACACACTTTCCCCCTACATATAACAAGTGGCCACTGAATACAGGATATTTTTTTCTCTATCAGACTTTAAAAGCTAAGATGCTTACTCTCCGGCTTATTAGATTCCTTTTATAAGACTTGAGATCCTTTTCTTGACTGTATCAAAGGCCTGCTTATTACACCTGGTGCTGGCAACCTGTAACACTTAACATTTTATTAGAAGCTTTTTAATATTATTATTTAATTATTATTATGATTTTTTTCCCTTCTGTATCCAGTTATTCACTGATGTTATGTGTTTATAATACTTAAGTTGGCATTTATTTATTTATTTTTGTTTTGTTAATTGAGTTAATAAATAAGAGGTTAGGGGATGGAATTAACGTGACAATATTTTACTGCTTACATCGCTCAATATTTAATTTGTATTGTCATTTGTATTTAAAACACAAATAGACACATTTACTGAATAAATGCCGGCATGTACATCAAAACATCATTTGATTTACTTTCACCAGATCATGTAATGACAACACAAACAATGGTTATTTTAACAGGTAGCCTATACAAAGATCAAATAGTGCATTGCTTATATTTGTTTAAAGGCAAACAAATGTTTCAGACAAATTTAATTGCAAAATGATTATAAAGGTCTAACACGCAACACTAGAAAAAGTCTCATTAGTAAACGCTTGTTAATGTATAAAAATCAAAAATGAGAAAATGTCAATCAATAATTCATCATGTAGGTCAGATTAACATGTGAAAATGTTCATGTTTGAACTATTAGCTAAACATTTAATCCCCAAGTATTTTCTCGCTGTTATTAACACCACTGCAAATACAATCTACTCAAAGTACTCAAAAGGTTTAAATAATAAATAACTATTCAAAGCATTTTGAAGTGCTCACAAAAATAGAAAATATGGTGCATATTCACTATCACCATGTGATGAATTATTAAATATCGACTTATATCAATGTCTGACTATAGTTTGAATGAACCCCTTTCTTTGCATGACACATTAGACTAACTCATTCATCATTATCTTAGACTTTAACCATCACATCTTCATAAACCTCAAATATAAATCAGCCTACAGGCTTTAATAAACAGGAAAAGGTCTTGTTTGTCACTTTTTATTACACGCAGTTCACAAATTGACAATAAAAAAGTAATTTATTTATGGAAATTCTTACATAAAGTTAACTATTCATAACTACAATTAGTATATCAGTAGAGAGGCAATCGGAGCAGGAGCTACATTATCAAACATTAATTCTATCAGCATTTATGAGTTTGTAGTTCATTTCCTTCCTCCTCATTTGATTTGGACAATATTTTTTATCCCTAAAGACTTTCTAATGAAAAACAGCCACACGCCAGCACAACATTGTGTTTACTGGAAGTCATCAAGCTGCTGCTTCAGATTGGGTTTTTTGGTCTGAGAGCCACAGACTGAGAAAACAGAGAGTCCAAAGATGAGAAATGCAGAGTCATAGAAAGCAGAAACTGCTGTTTCATCTTCATCACGGAGAAGGATTTTATTATAATCCTCCTGATCCTCAACTGACCACATGATAACAAAGAAAATCGTATTATTATCACCTTACATAACAGGAAAGACTCCCTTCTGTAACCTCAAACATGAATTGTACATTTAGCTCTGTTTCATAAAGACTCATTTCTACTAGATCTGCACAATATATGTTTAAAGGAAAGATTAATTTTTTCAACACATTTCTAAACATAATAGTTTTAATAACTCATTTCTAATAAATCATTGTATAATGATGGTTTGTTCTGTAGACAATCGAGGAAAAAAAGTATTGCTTAAGGGGACTATTAATATCGAAATAAAACTTTTTTTTTTTTTAATTAAAAACTGCTTTTATTTTAGCCGAACTAAAACAAATAAGACTTTCTCCAGAAGAAAAAACATTATAAGAAGTACGGTGAAAAATTCCTTACTCTGTTTAGCACAATTTGGGGAATATTTAACTTCAACTGTATCATTTCAGCATCACAATATGTGCATCTGTAATAGTCACAGATGTAATAGAACTGTGGTGACCAACAACACAGTTCCAAATTTATTTCATTATTTACAATGACGTGTTATTTGATCATTTTATTTTTGTTACTGCATGTAAATTAGACTCCGGGAAACCACATAGCACTGTTAGCTTCCTTTCTATTGTGTTATATTTTACCTTGATGTGCTCCTCCAGCAAGAAGAGTAGCCTAAAATGATCTGTATTTATTATAGTTTAGTCTAAAGTAATTGGATTTTGAGTTTAATTTGATTCAAAGTAATTATATTAATTGCCTACAATACCAATATTTTACCTTTGAGACAATGTTTTTTTTTCTTCCTTGGGGATATTAAATATTTTGATAATTTGATAATATTTTGAAAAAATAAATGACATTTTTCAGTTTACTCAAAACTATAATTTGAGGTAAAGTAATTTTTAGGGGTTTAGGGGTCACAAATTACAGTATCTTTTACACTGTAAAAAATATTGGGTTCCACACAATTTATTCATGTTTTCTCAATACAAATTGAGTAAGTTAACTTAATTGTTTTTACACATTTAAGTGGGTAAGACATAAAACAATTAAGTTGTCCCCAAAAAAACCTTAAGAATTGTGTTGTTTCAACTAACTGTAAATAAGTAGTTTAAAAAGCAGTGAGTTATTTTTGAGTTTATACTGTAAAAAAATCCTGGTTGCCTTTCATTTTTAAGCTGAATCAATAAACCTTAGGTGTCTTTTGAACTTATTTTATGTTAAACTGACTTAAAACTGCTTGCATTACTTATAAAATTAAGTTTGAACAACCTTAACTTAGTTTAATAAGTTACAATGACCTAAAAACATATGCAGTCAGGACTAAGTGATTATATAATTTTTTACAGTGTAGGTTGCTCCAAACAAATCTTTACTTCAATCTAAAGTTAAAAAAAAAAATCCATAATAAAAATCTGCAAAAAGAAAAAAGTTTTTACTTTGTGTTAATGTAAATTTTTTTCTTGATCACAATAAATATTTTTACTTAGATTAGATTAAAATTTAAAGCTTAAACCAAAGCAAAATTATTTAGAAAAACAAAAAAATCTTTGTAACAAATTACAGTATTTTTTCTAAAGTTGTTTCAATGCATGTATTATTTCAGTGTAAAAGGATCAAGCCAATCAATCTAAAATGATAAACGGTTTCCAAATACAGCTACTCAAGTATTCTGGCAAAACATCCAAAAAAATAGTTTTGCTGCTTGTTCCAACTAAAATGAGCAGAGGCAACACAAATCTTTAATTTTAGAGGAACCTAATTCCTTCATGTTTTCCCAACACTAATTGATTGCATGGAACCCAGCAATTTATTTTCCTATATCGTACAGCAAGATCTACAAAAACTATCCATCCATGAATCCATCAGTTTCAGAGTCAGGAAATGTGCTTTCTTGACGTCATAAGACATGGACAAACACAGGCAGTCACGTCAGACACATGCAGGTTTCCAGCCTATGTTGACCAAAGGAGACCATTCATTCAGGATAATTGATTCAGCACACTTCTTCACTGGAAACACACTCATATTTCCTAAATGGTCCGTGGATGACATTAGACACAATCTAAACAACAATCTCACAGCAGAGCTATAGATGGAAGAATTGAGGAGATAGTGATATCATATAGAACGCTCCAAACTAGAACAGATTATGGATTGGAAAAAAAGTGAAGGCAAGAGATGAAAACAGATGTGGAATCCCTCTAGGATGTATTATTAATGAACTTTGGCTTAGTGGAAGATACCACTTTGTTCACACCCCTCATGCAAAAACCACAGCCGCTAAAAGAGAGCTCCCCTTGCTTTAGTCATGCTCTTCATTTTTCAGACAATAAGTAAATGTTCAGTCCAGCATGAAAATGTACAGATACTGAAGAATTAATAAGAACATTTCCAAGAATAGAAGCTGATTTTTAATATCCATGTTTAAAATATTTCATAATATTTTATGCTTATATGTCCCAAACTAAACAAAAGTTGTATTATTATTCAGAGTATTAATTTTGATAATTATTCAGATATATTTATACAAAAATAAAACAATTAAGGTATTCTGAACTGTACTTAGTAAAATATAAAACATTCATTCATTTTAGTTTCTTATTTTTTTTAGGCGTCGCCACAGCCAAATGAACCGCAAACTATTCTGGCATATGTTTTGTGTAGCGGATGCCCTTCCAGCCACAACCCAGTACTGAGAAATAAAATGTAAAACAGAATACAAGAATTATACTAACATTACAAAATGTATTAGTTTAAATGTGCTTTCACATCTGTGGTTCAGTTCATTTGGTCGTGAGCAAGCGCAACAAATAATACATTGTAGCATTTTTCTGCCGTTTTTGGGTCCTTTTCACGCCACACTGATTGCTTTGGTATAACCCAGTTGAAAAGAACGAAAATGCAGTCATGTGACAAAATCAACATCACTTATTAGCCAGATGTTATTGACTGTATTTCCTAAACTGCTTTCCGATTGGTCAGAATTAATGTGCAGGAAAATGCCAATGAAATTCCCACAAGTAAACAAATCGGCAGACACAAAATGTTGCTTTTTACTGTGAAGGGACGACAGCACAGGGGTGTGTTTCCCAAACAACGACGTAACTCACGGCTAAACTAATAGTACGATGCATTGTTTGGGAAAAGAACGACATAGTCACGAGTGATTCCCAAAACTCGTAGTTCCTCTTTCGCAGATCCATCGTTTGAACCATGTTAGTTATAACAGAAAACGCCCATAATGATGCTCTAAACAGGGTGGAGTAACAACTTCTTCAGAGAAGAACGCCATAATTTCTTTGTGCAAATTATATTCGAATCAACAAACTATGTTTGTAAAGACGGAACTTGCGACCGTAGTTGGCTAACGATGGTTTTTAGAAATGCACCCCTGGCAGATTGCATCCTATTTAGACTGTATACCTCAATTTAGAAAAAATTATACATTTCGAGAATAAAGCACGGCTGCAGCTGGAAAACAATGTTTTAATGCATTGCAAACGGCGAAGGCGCATCGCAATTCACTTTAGGAGGATGTTTTGAATTAATTTTGCGACATTATCATCTTCCAGACATATTACCAACGATCCATCAGGTCATGTTTTTCCCTCGCTTTCCTTTTAAAATTGATGGTAAACCAACAAATATTTTTCCTCCACACCTCATAAGATGGGACTGAGCATTTGACTACAGCAGCTGGATTAGAAAAACCCAGTACTTTTTGCGGTTGGGTTTGTTTTAGTTTGGATCATGTTTTCACTAGAAACAAACTGCTCCAGGGAGACCACCTCTTCAAGAAGGTCTTGAAACACTTTTTTGGTCCGCTTTTGGTGTGCATTCTAGTGCTATTGATACATTCACACCTGCCCAAATGAACCACACCAAGAAGGAAAACGAACTCTAGTGCAACTCAACCAAACTAAATAAAGCAGGTGTGAAAACACCCTAAATATTTATTTGTTTAATCAAAGATTTGCCAATATATAAAGGCTTTACATTTCAATTAATTAGTATTTGTGGGCAGCATTCTGAAACCTTGAAATTTATCCCATTTTATAAAAAAATTAATTGAATGCCAAAATACATTAGTGGCATATGCACTAATGTTTACCTATATTTATATAAAGTATATTTGAATAAAATATAATCAAAAATCTATACTCTATATAGTCTAAAAAGCTTAAGATTCCGCCAATCAAAGGAAGCAGTGAAAAGGCCAGATCTTATCACTTGTTTGTATTCGACAAGCTACAGTAATGCGTGAATGTGTGCATCTGATATACTGTAGGTGTGGTCACATGTTCACTTAGCAGAGCAGATGGCCTGTTTCTGAGCTCTAATTCTTCCACTCATCCTCTTCCTCATCTGACTGAACACAGCGAAGCGCGTGGCTCATGATGCTAAGCTGATCTGTCTCCAGGACAACAGCTATTTCTGCCCCGCCGTAACACTCAATAACAGCACTTGCTTTTTAATTAATACTTTTAAAAAAGTGTCAGCTTCTATGAATTGTTAAAGGGGTCGTTTACATTAATGCATTTTCATATTCATTCATTTTCCTTCAGCTTAGTTTCTATTTCAGCGGTCACCATAGCGAAATAAAATGCCAACTATTTCACAAATATTTTTATATTTTTTATATATCATGCGACGATATTATCTATAGGATATTATATGATATCATCTTATAAAAATTATATAATATTTAATTTATCGCAATATATATTTAAATGCAATATATCATACAAAAAAAACAGATATCATGACAGGCCTAACGACAGCCTAATGATACAATGTTTACGCCATTAATAATATTAAAGACTAAACGTAAAAGCATTGACTTCGTGGAATGAAATGTCATGTCTTGCAGGACCACTGTGCTACATCAATAAACTGGAACATAAATTAACTGATTTCTACAGTGGCCGAGAGCTTAACACGCTGCAATGTAAGAAAGCATGTGCAATTACAGAAAACGTCAGCAAATTGAGAAAAATCTTCATCCGTTTGACAGCACACATATTGCAAATCATTACAACGCGAACACATTTTTAAAAATGCGCTGCATCTTCTGACAGAACAAACTTTTTACAAAAAACACACTGTATTTTCTCACAACACTTCAGAAATGTTTTAAGGAGACCCTAAAACGGGACGGACTCGGCTATTTAGGTTAGGGTTATTTATTCTAATAAATATTATGACACAGGAATCAGGATATTAAAACAAACAAACAAAAAACACCTTTCAAAGATCACCTACAACTTTACTGAGCAAATGTCACGGCACAGCGGCGACTGCTTCGAGCTGATAGAAAGGCAACAGTAACTCAAATAACCACTAGTTACAACTGAGGTATGCAGAAGAGCATATCTGAATGAGCAACCCATCCAACCTTGAGGCGGCTGGGCTACAGCAGCATAAGACCACACCGGATGCCAATCCTGTCAGCTAAGAACAGGAAACTGAGGCTACAATTCGCACAGGCTCACCTAAATGGGACAATAGAAAATTAGATAAACGTTGCCTGGTGTGATGAGTCTCGATTTCTGCTGTGACATTTAGATAGTAGGGTCAGAATTTGGCGTCAACAACATGAAAACATGGATCCATCCTGCCTTGTATTAACGGTTCAGGCTGGTGGTGGTGTAATGGTGTGGCGGATATTTATATGACACACTTTGGGCCCATTGGTTTTTGTTGAGCATCATGTCAATGCCACAGCCTACCTGAGTATTGTTGCAGACCATGTCCATCCCTTTATGACCACAGTGTACACATCTTCTAATGGCTACTTCCAGCAGGATAACGCGCCATGTCATAAAGCATGAATCATCTCAGACTGGTTTCTTGAACATGATAATGAGTTCACTGCACTCAAATGGCCTCCACAGTCACCAGAGCTCAATTTAATAGAGCACCATTGGGATGTGCAGCCAACAAATCTGCAGCAAGTGCAGGATGCTATCATGTCAGTATAGACTAAAATCTTTGAATATTTCCAGTACCTTGTTGAATCTATACCATAAAGGATTAAGGTAACAGGAAGTAAGGTAGCAACCTGGTATTAATAAGGTGTACCTAATAAAGTGGCCAGTGAGTGTACGGATAGTGCCTCATTAAAAATAATTGAGGGCATGTCTAGGTATTTTGCAATAATTAAATGATGATGATTGTGACAGGTGATATTATATATATATATATATATATATATATATATATATAATAAGATCTCAATTTGAAAATCTATATTTCATATTATGATAACTTGTTCATGCATCTGAAACAGTTACATATGAATGAAATCTATATTTATTCTATAAAACCGAGATTTGAATCCAGAATCAAATCAGGTTTCTAGATTGGCGACAGGGCCTCTCTTTGATATTTCTCTGTCTCTCTCCCTCTCTCTGAGGTGCAGCTGGTTGCCCAGAGCTACAGGGTGTGGGTGGTGCTGGAAACTCATCTGGTAGCAATAAAAGACTCAATGCAATGAGTCATATCTACGCAAGCACAGATGAGGAGAGCCAACCATACTATTTCAGGAACAGGGGCCCTACCTTTAGGATAACGGCTCCCCCTCCTTCATACACAAAAAAACACAGAGGAAAACACACACTTGGCCCTTCATACACACACATAAACCTACAGAACTCCACATCAAGACTGTGATTCAGCTTTGCTTAGTCAACATATACAGTAAACACAATGTGTCAGTACTAGAGGTACTATGAGTTGTTCATGTGTGCAGGGAGTACAGCTGACAATGAGCAGTAATAACTACAGTAAATTAATATTTTACAGAAATGATTGTATCACTGTACCATGTGGTGAAACTAGCTACAATTAGTTGAAGGTCCCATTGAAATAAAATAATGTTTTTTAGATGTTAGTATCGGTATTGTTTGTAGTGATGGGTCGTTCATGAACGATTCATTCATTTTGAACGAATCTTCAACATGACTCGGGAACTACGAGTCCTCAGGGAGTGATCCGTTCATCTGCGCGTGCGCACATTTGTGAAGGTGGTATCATTCATTTCAAGTCTTTTGAGTCGTTCATCGCAGAAAGGCAGAAGACAATCATATGCGTTTAGAGCCGGAAAAAGAATTGAATTGAAAGGTGAACTAATTATCATGGCTCCTATCGACTCAGACTGTGTACATTGCTTAAGATTATATGTGACTGTCAGTGTAACGTAAACGAATCACTGACATTTAAAGACATGACGAGGTGAGCTGAATAAAAAGAGAAAACAATACCTTCATAGACAAAAGAGCAGGTAAACTTTGAATTTTTATTTTCTCCTTCTTATAGTATTCTATATATGACTTATTGATCATGTGATGAACCTTTTGGGCAAGTTATAGATGTGTTTGGAAGCAATTTGTAACATTTTAAAAATATTTTGGCAAGTTGAACCAAATGAACAAAATGACTCGAAAAATGATTCATTCATCCCATTGAACGAGACTCAAAGATCTGAGTCTAAAATGATCCGAACTTCCCATCACTAGTTGTTTGTTTTTGGGATTTTTACAAGCTAGTGTGCCCCAAAACAGTGACAAATTCACATTTAGAAGATATAGAACTGATACAAACATGTAAAGCTTGTAGTTTCAGTCACTTTCGCCCAAATGGACCAATGGTTTTACTTACATTAACTCACACTACAGTTTCTCATCACATCATAACTAATCAAATGCTCTCAAGTATCTGACAAGTATCTGAATCTGAGTATTGGCTGTTTTTTTTAAAGAGGAGGAGCTACTCTTTGTTCAACATCAAACATTGAAAAAAAAAGGCATATTTCCAAGAACTTCACAGGACCTTTAACCTATTCGGTTTCATGAACTAACAACAGACAGATTTTCAGCATTTCTTAATCTATTATTCTAATTGTTATTGAAATTAATTATCTTAAATTAAAATATTTTAATACAAATATTATTGGTATGGTTAAATATATCAAATATTTGTATATATTTTTATCGTCCTTCAGAGGTAATAATCTTATTATTAACATTAAATGTCGGTACCAATATCCTTGTGGTAGTGAAATCTGGACTTTACTTGAACTATGTTAAGCTGCTTTGGTAGCACAATCGCCTCACAGCAAGGAGGTCACTGGTTCGAGCCTTGGCTGGGTCAATTGGCATTTATGTGTGAGGTTTGCATGTTCTCCCCGTGTTAGCGTGGAATTCCTCAGGGTGCTCTGGTCCCAACCAAATGGCTAAATATCAACTTTAATATAAACGACCCTGGGAGTAAGTATATATAATTTATATATATATATATATATATATATATATATATATATATATATATATATATATATATATATATATATATATATATATATATATATATATATATATAATATTTTTTATGAATTGTTATTATTCTTTTTATTTTTGGCGATAATAGAAATTATAAAACATGTTTTAGAATTTTACAATGAGCCTAAATGCTTTTAATGTGTTATTTACCATTACAGTTGTTCATATCTAATGCATTAATATTTATAAATGTATTATTATGTCATTGATATTTATTACTAATATGAAAAGTCTATTATATATTAAGAGGTAATATTTCTTCTTTATATTAGGGCTGCACAATTTATCGTTTCAGCATCGAAATCGCAATGTGTGCATCTGCAATAGTCACATTGCAAAGATGAGCAATGTTGAGTCTGGATTAAAGTCAAGGAGGAGAAAAATTTTTTTATTTATTTACTGAATTTATATGGAGTTAATATGATACATGCAAAAAAAAAAGTGAATTTCAGTCTTATTTGTTGTCTTGTTTTGTACTGTACCTCACTGGCAGATATTTTTGCTTGCTTTATTAAAAAAAAAAAAAATTCAATTATATAAAAAAAACAATATTTTTACTTGCTCTAAGATTTTTATGATATTGAGACTGGAAACGAGACATGGTGAGAAAAGCATTGTTTGCATCGTGATTATTAATTTTCTGTACCTCATTGAACTTTAGGCATGGGACGATTACTGTTTTTAAGGTATACTGCAGATTTTAAAACCACCAAAATTTTCTACTATACTGTTCCTATAGTGTGTACGTTTTTTTCTTTTTCTTTTTTTTTTCTTTTTTAGGACCACAGTATCACCAGCAGAAAAGATCTTTCAAATATGTCGTTTTAAATTGTAAATAAATCTGTGTTTTTGAAACTATTGCATAGAGCAGAAGTCAATGATTGATTTCAATTATTCAGCCTGACATGTTTACGGCTCCAAAATATTTTAAATGTTTCTCAAAATAAAATATATATTGTGTTCAAAGAGGAAACAAATTTTAGTTTTTTTACCCAGACATTTAAAAAGAACATATTTTAGAGCAGTAATCACTGTGAAACCATTATATTTTTATCCAAGGTTATCATACCATTAGAATAATACTGTCCCATGCCTATTGGACTCCCCAGAAAAACATCAAAAAGAGCTATTTAAACTATCTTGTGAAACTGCATTAATATCACAAAATTTATTGCAGAAAAATAACATTTCTCAAAATCATTTTTTTCCAATATTGTGCAGCCCTACTTTGTATTATGTTAATAATGTGTTACTATGTATAATAAATCATATTATAAATATAATTATCAATAAACTTAAATAACAGATCTGTTAGTTTATACCTAATGTTTTAAGTAATGCTAATTTACAACTTTAACGTCTCTATAAGTACAAGAAAATACTGTGCTTGTATCTGTTCAATATCTCTGGAAATTGTAGGATTTAAAAGTCATGCAGAGTTTGTGCTTTAAATTCTTATCTAAAGTTTAAACATAAAGAAATTAATTTCATAGAAAGAGATGAGCCAACATGTACTATCATAATAGATGGTACACATACAGTAGCTTCAGTAAGCATGCACTGAAGCCAGAACACAAGTGAACTCTCTTAAATAACTGATGCATTGCTATGTAGGTTTGAGTTTATGAGGTCTTCAGTGATTAACTTAATCCCACAGCCTAATTCCAGACTGTAACAGAGTAGATCCAAAATCTAAACATAGAACCTTAAATGAACTAATCAGTAAACACAGCTTCAGATGATCAAATATTTAAACCTCATGAGCCTTTAAAGGCCTTGATAACACAAACTAAATGATAGTTTATCGCAATATTTTTTGGAAAACTTAAAGGGATTGTTCACTTAAAAAAATGCAATCCCAAATATAATAAAGTGGTTTTATATTATTGAATTTTTCTTTTTTTTTTTCCTGCTGAACACAAAAGAAGATATTTGGCAGAATGTCACAAACCTGTAATCCTCGACTTCCATGGTAGGAAAAACAACTACCATTTTGGTCAATGGTTACAGGCTTCAAACAATTTTCAAAACAACTTCCTTTGTGCTCAACAAAATAGCCTCAATCAGGTTTGTGAGGGTGAGTAAATGATTAGCCTTTTTGTTATTGGGTGAATTATCCCTTTAAGATTTTTCTGAATAAAAACTGTAATCCAAGCCAACATGGCTTCCTGCCCTGCATTTGAGCAATTGGAGGCTTATTCATCACTACTTTGCAGGCCTACAGTTAAGCTAATAAGATAACATTAATCATGTACAGGCCCGTATCCAGGGGGGTTCGGGTGGTTTGAAAGACCCAGCCCTTAATGACAAAAATCCAGAATTTGTCCCATACAAGAGCTCAGTTGTCCTATTTTAGCTGCTACACCATCATAAATCGTTAAAATAACCCAGTGGAATATCTAATTGTTAATTATTAATTCCTCAAATTCAACTCAGAGCTTTTTTGGCCAGGATGCCTGGGTTAAACCACTACTCTTTTGCGAAGAACATCCTGGGATTCTTTAACAACCAAAGAGAGTCAGGACCTCAGTTTAACATCTCATCACTGAGCAGTATAGAGTCTCCGTCACTATACTGGGGCATTAGGACCCACACAGACCACATGTTGGGCGCACCCTGCTGGCCTCACTAACACCACTTCCGGCATCAACCTAGCTTTCCCATGTGGTCTCCTATTTAGTGCACTGACCAGGCACAGCCCTGCTTAGCGGACAACCATGTGAGAGTTGCAGAGAGCTAGCTGCCAGCTAATCAGTTTTGGCTTATGCAAACTATTATTTTTCATGATTCCAACATCCAGCAGTGCAAGAAAACATATAATTGAATGTAAGTGAAGTAATCTTTCGCTATTGTATTGTTTTTTAAAAGAGAAAACATTTTACCAGTAAATTTTATTCTACGTCTTGGACCTATTCTTGAAACGAAAAATGACTGATAAAAGGTGTGAAGCACCGGAAGCGGACCATAATAAAATTAATATAATATGAATACTAATTTGGCTGTTGGAATTTTCAATCAAATGTAGTTTTTTTTAAAAAGAGAGGCTAGAAAAAGCATGAAGCTCCTTTATTATTATTATTATTATGTTTACATTTTTTATTATAAAAATAGCCAAATTCTGACCAGGAAAAAGTTGAATGTGCTGGCCAGTTTGTTTTTTGCCTAATATATTATTCATATATTTTTCTAATGATATATAAAATTTGCAATTTAAAAATAAGTATTTATTTATTTTTCTCTATTCTAAATCTTTAAAAAATATTTTGGTACATGGTGGCGCATGGTGGTGCAGTGCATAGCATGATCGCCTCACAGCAAGAAGGTCGCTGATTCATGCCAGTGGGTCAGTTGGCATTTCTGTGCGGAGTTTGCATGTTCTCCCCATGTTCCCCATGGGTTTCATCCGGGTGCTCCGGTTTCCCCCACAGTCCAAAGACATGCCTATAATAAACGCGGACATGACTAAAGATGTGCGCTATAGGTGAATTGAATCAGCTAAATTGGCCGTAGTGTATGTGTGTGAATGCAAGGGTGTATGGGTGTTTCCCAGTGTTGGGTTGCGGCTGGAAGGGTATTCGCTGCGTAAAACATATGCTGGCTAAGTTGGCGGTTCATTCTGCTGTGGCGACCCCTGAATAATAAAGGGACTAAGCCGACAGGAAAATGAAAGAACTGTGGTTATGATGACCACTCAACAAGCTAATTCAGCTAAAAAGAAAAGGTCACTAAAATGCAGTATTCCAATCGCATAATTAAACAGAAAATGAGGCATATAACTGCAAAAAGGCCCATATTTTTAGTTATATGAACCACCTCTTTCACCAGGTTTGCTACAGGCCTGTGATATTTTTTGTACGTTCGATGAGAAGCTGGACAGTAAACGGTTTATATGAGCATGTAATTGATCTGCGATAACAAATTCATTCTGCAACTCTCGCAAAATGGCGTCCAGGAGCACAGTGAGCTGCTGTCATCATATCTCCGAGAGCACGCGCACACACCTGCGCATCACCGCATCCACAGACTGACATCGAGGGATAAACACGATCAAACACTTCAAAATCACTTGAAGAAACACCACAGTGAGCATGTAAATCAGTTACTGATACAATCTGTTGGATTTCAATACGAATTATCCCTTATTATTAAAAGAAAAACACGATTGTCAGTGGCTTTAGTGGGTGCCTTCGTTAGCTAAGAGAACAGACACAGTTTTTTCCAGATTTTTGTATCAACTGCAGTATGGGATGTGCTATTTAAAATATATATTCTTCAAAAGGGTAAAATATGCTACATAAAACATTACATTACGACAAAGGTGTTTTCAGTGGAAAGGCGATCCTCCATTATTGATTGGACATTGATTAAGGGTCTGGTCTAATTCCATGAAGAATGGATGAATAAGGCACGCAAAGGAAAATGTTTGCTTCTGATACTTCATGCTTCAATATTTGATCATCCTGAGTGCTTTTTATATTCAATATAAACCAGTGTTGCTTTTACAGGCCTGTTATAATCTGCCATAATGAATGAGCATCTCTCTCACCAGGCTCGTGTATCCCGGGATTGTCGCTCATCTCCAGCACGAGCAGCTCGCGACCCTCAAAGCTCTCTCCTACGGTGTAGATGCGGGTGATGGATGGACACTGCAGCCACACAGATACTAACGATTTTCTCATTTCCTCATAGCGGTGGTACTCAAAGGAAATTCCGTTTTCGCCCTCAGCCTCTTTTACCGAGGACAGTGCGAGCATCAACACAGCCCCGCAAAACACCGCCGCCCTCATCGCTCTCCAGACACTCGGCGCTTATCTGCCTGTCGCTTATTTCTCGTCTGTGTCTTTTGGTACTGATGTCCGTCCTGTTTTCTGCGCTGTCCGCTTCTTTCTCTCGTTTCTGTTCTGTGTCGTGACGTGATGCGTGCGTCTGCGCGAGTCCTGACTACCTGTTTAGCCGCAGGGGCGCGAGTGAGATTGTGCTCACATTATACAGCAGGGGCGTGGCTTATGACAAGACGAACGGGTCACATATATTTGTGAGCGATTTACATTGTCATTACGTAAAAAATACCTTTGACAGTGACCTGAGAAGACTACCATGCATAAAAGTATTGTAGTAGGTTGATATTTAAAAAAAATGTTTAAAAGTAAAAACTACATTACCGTATACATTAACACAGCTGATTAATGTTGAATAGTTGGGTTAAAAAACTACATTTAAAACATTTTGAAAATTTTATTAGTTTAAAAATTCTACAGAACGTATTTTATTATCTCATTTTATTTATTATATATTTTTAAATTATATGGTGTTTAAAATAGTGCATACATTCAAACACACACACTCATACACTACAGTCAATTTTAGTCTATACCCAGTTGACCGTACCGCATGTCTTTGGACTGTGGGGGAAACCGGAGCACCCGGAGGAAACCCACATGAACACGAGGAGAATATGCAAACGCCACACAGAAACGCCAACTGATCTGAGGCTCGAACCAGCAACTTTGCTGTGAGGTGAACGTGCCACCGTGTCGCCTGTACTGTTGCACAACATGTAATGGGCAAGATGAAACTAATCAACAACCTCATGAAGAGAGAGAGAGAGAGAGAGAGAGAGTGTGTGTGTGTGTGTGTGTGTGTGTGTGTGTGTGTGTGTGTGTGTGTGTGTGTATAGTGCTCAACATAAATGCGCACACCCCTTACAAGTCTTTTAAATGAATATGTTTTTTATTTGCTGCTATATAGGCTATAATAATGTGTTTTGTGCATATACATTAGTCAGTACCAAAGACAAAGCTGGAGCTAATTTAACAAAAATCTAGGATCACAATGCAAAAAGTAGACCCATATGAATATGTTGGGGAAAATATTCAATGAAATGTTTATCAGTAAAGAGAGGCTTTTTTTGTTGCCTTTTTTCTTGCAATAACTTGTTTGAATGTGAGATGTTAGGTGACCAAATTCTTGATTTAATCGATTGAACTGTTTTGTTTCAATGCACTTAAATATATTATTTATAATCATTAAGAAATTGATCAAAATATTCATTTTCAAAAGGGAATGCACTCATTTATGCTGATATACATACAGTCAAGCCCGAAATTATTCATACCCCTAGAAAATTCGGACTTAAAGATACTTTTATTCAATCAGCAAGTTTTTTTTGTTTTGTTTTTTTTTTGACTGGAAATGACAGGCTTCTACGGTTCTACCAAATGATAAGACAATGTTCAATTAGGAATGAACATTTGAACAATTCTATCATTGTGGGAAAATATATATATTTATTTATTTACATTTGAACAAAAAGTGCTCATGTTCAAAATTATTCACACCCTCAATAATCAACAGAAAAAATTGTATTGTTTGTTTACAGCAATCAAACTCTTCCTATAATTGCTGACCAGCTTTTTACATGTCTCCAGTTGTATTTTTGTCTTTTCATCTTTAGAGATGAGCTCAACTATTTCCAGGGCTCAATTTGAGCCGAAACACGCCGGATCTGATCCAGCACCTCATTTTACCGATCCCCCTCCTCAACCGCCCTCCTCCCCCCTCCGCTGTTCACTTTCACTTTTTTTCTACGTCTCCCCAACCCTCTTTACTTTCGTCGCGACAAAGCCCCGCTCTTCACTTTAGTTCTACGTCCACGACACCTGAAGCATCTCCTTGCTATCACCCTGATCTTTAACTCTCTCCACAGATTCTCAATTGGGTTTAAGTCAGGACTCTGGCTGAGCCACTGCAAAGTATTAAGGATTTTGTCTGCTAACCTTTTCTATACCACCTTTGCTGTGTGTTTGGGTCATTGTCGTACTGAAATGTCCACTGGCCATGTTTCTCTGTAGGCTGTCTGATGTTGTTATTGAGAATTTTGAGGCATTGCTCCTTTTTTATGGTACCATTTACTTAGATTCCGTGGTCCACTGGCTGAAAACACCCACCAAAATAGTTTTCATGTTTTACACCTACATGTTTGACAGTGGGGAATGCTGTTATTACACTAAAATATCCAACTTGAAAAAAGTTAAAATTATTTGTTGTTGTTTTTTTGTTGTTGTTGTTGGTTGGGCAAAATCTGTAAAAATGTCAGCACGACTACATTTAACACGTTTACTTAACCTAAATTAAACTTTTCTTCATTAAGTTAAAAAGATTCGTTTTGTGAGCAAAACCATGCAAGTTTACCCAAAAAAAGCTTCTGCTAACTTGTTACTTTAAGTTTAATCTCAGACCTCCTCACTTGAAAAAAAAAGGTTGCAGTATTTCTAACCCTAACAAAAATGACAAAAAAATAACAGTAACACCATTAATAATAACAACTACCAAATGAGAAATCAAATGCTCAAATGATCGAATAATGAATCAAAATGCATTCTCAGATGAGAAATCAAATGTATTTGATATTTATATTCCATAAACAACTAAGCAAAATCCTGTAGTAATTAAATGACAAATCAAATGCTTAAACTATAATCCAGATGGAGGAACTAGTTTCACAGCTGGAAGCTTATGATGGACTGATTTCTAGGAATATAAAGACACCTCATTCACACAGACTCTTTGCTGAGTCTTGTTTTCCCTGTGAATCATTATAAAGTAGGTTTTCTTGTTTGTCCTGCCATGTTTTGATCCTTGTCTTACTGTTATTGTAAGTATTGTTATTGTAATTCTGTGTCTAATAAATGTTTTGTATAGTTGTATCTGTTTTGTTTCTGTCAATTGAACTATGTTAGTTTGTTCTGATAATGTATTATTTCTTAGTTCCAATTTCCAAAGTTTTTTTGTTCATTGAACTAAGGGTATTTTAAGTCAGTGCAACTGATGTGTTTAAAAATTGAATACACAAGAAAAAACAAAAGGAAATAAGGAGTATGTATTTTTTTTTGTTCACTCAATTTCAGGCATTCCAATTCTGCACACAAAAAATGTACAGTTGGCACAACCTAAAAACTTTTGTTACAGAGTAGTTCACCTCTTTCACCAGAAAACTAATAATCTTATGTTAACCCAACTAAATGTTTTTTTGTATTACTGACAAATTATTTGAGGTCAGCGCAGCTGATGTTTTCAAAAATTGAGTGAACAAGAAAAAGTGAATGGAAATAAGGATTATGTTTTTGTTGTACTGGCTTTAAATTTTTACAGTGTGCGGTTGAAGGCTTTTCCTTTTTTACGCCAAATTAAGGCTACATCATTGTGGCCAAACAATCTTTATTTCATCTGACCATAAAACAGAATACCAGAAGTCTTCTTTGTTTAAATGGGCATTTGCAAAGGCCAAGCGGACCTTTGTGTGCCTTCTCTGGGGAAGTGGTGTCCTCCTTGGTTTGTGGCAGACTAGTAAAACCCAGCGGTGTGCAGTGTCCGTTGGACTTTCTGCCTTGAGATGCTGCCATCAGCAGAGCCCAGATTCATTGGGATGGCCTAGCTGGTGATCCTTGAATTCTTTTTTCACAGTGCCAAACTTTCTTTTCCTTTTCTACTTGTTCTTTTTTTACCCCTCTCATTATCCTCCAGGCCAGGACACGTGTCCCTTTCAACTTCTGACCACACCCTTTGAGATTTTTCGCAGTGTCAAACTTTTTATAGAACTTTGGATTTACCCATAGACTATGATCGTTTGCAAAGTTATGAATAATTTTGGACATGCCACTTTTTGTTTAAAGATAAATAAAATCTGAGAAATATTTTTTTTCACAATGATGTCAATTCTACATTGTCTTGTCTTAGCCTGAGCCTGTGTCATTTCCAGCCCGTCGAGGCTCGTGTCAAATTCAAATAATTCATGTTTGTTACAGGACAGCCATTGGCACTGCACCTTCTCCTAAAGGCCTACATTGCCTCCAGTTGGTGAATGAGTGCCGCCTTATGGTGCATTCACAGAGAGGCTAGAAGTTGCTTTCCAGAACCTTCTCATTCAATGTTCGCTGAATTTCTCAATTGTACGTCTCTTTGAACAAAAGTGTCTGCTATATGACTAAATGTAAATGCATTTACATACACTGTTAAATCCAGAAGTTTACATACACTGTATAAAAAGACACATAACCATTTAAAAAAGATGTTAATGTGACTAAACTTTTTCTCTTTTAGGTAAGTTAGGATTATCAAATTAGTTTCTTTTACGCTTAATAGCATTAGAGCAATGAGAGACTTACTTTTTGAGAAATTGTTCGAACTTTTCTTAAAAGTCAAGTTTACATACAATAAGATTATTATGCCTCTGAAAAAAAAAAACATATGATGGTGTCAAAGTTTTGGACGTTTTTGGAAGAACATTTGAGTTAATTGGAGGCACAACTGTAAAATAGTATTTAAGGAAAACCTCAAACACACTGCTTCCTTTTGTGACAACATGGGAAAATTAACAAGCCAGAATCAACAAAAAAGTCAGATTACAATTTGCTAAACAACACTGGGAAAAAGATTAATGTTTGGAGACATGTCCTGTGGTCTGATGCAACTGTTTGGCCATAATGACCAGTGTTACATTTGGAGGACAAAGAGAAAAGCTTACAAGCCTAGGAACACCATCCCAACTGTGAAGTATGGGGGTGGTAGCATCATGTTTTGGGGCTGTTTTGCTGCAGGAGGGACATCACGAAGAACGAACATTATGTAGAATACTGAAGCAAAATCTCAATACATCAGCCAGAAAATTAAAACTTGGCCACAAATGGGTCTTCCAAACAGACCATGACCCTTAGCATACTGCCAAATTAGTTAAAATTTGCTTTAAGGACAACAGAGTGAATGATTTGGCGTGGCCATCACAAAGCCCTGATCTCAATCCTATAGAAAATTTGTGGGCAGAGTCGAAAAAGCTTGTGCGAGCAAGACAGCCTACAAATCTGACACTGTTACACCAATTCTGTCAGGAAGAATAGGACAAACTTCCTTCAAACTATTGTGAGAAGCTTGTGGAAGGATACCCAAAACATTTGAAGTAATACAGTTTAAAAGCAAAGCTAAAAAATACCAAGCAAATCTATGTAAACTTTTGACTGTCTAGAAATTAATAGAAAATTCTCAAAAAAAAAAAAATTGTCTCATTTTTCTGGCGTTTAGCAAATGTAAATAATTTAGGTAATCCTATCATACCTAAAACAGTAAACATTTAGAATGATTTAACATTAGACATATTTTTTTTAATGGTTATGTTGCTTTTTTTAGAGTGTATGTAAACTTCTGGTTTCAACTGCACATACACATTTACACATAGAGTGCAACCAATGTCAATGTTCTTGTAAATCTGTTTTTATTTTTATTTATTATTATTTTTAAGTTGCCTTCAAATGAACAAGCTAACAAATAAATTAGCTTTTCCCTCATGAACCATAAAACAGAATGATTTGATAAATGTTGCATATTGTACATTAACATTCTCTGTGTTGTCATCGTGTACAGTCACAAAATAAAGAAATTTTGCAAGAAAATAAATCGTGTAAGGCAACAAAGCAAAATAAGCCTTTACAAAAATAACAATTTAAAACATTGCATCTTTGTTTAGGTGAAAGTAAAGTGCTTTTAGGGAATGATGTCATCATTATTTGAAACCGAAGAATGATTGTAATAATGGAAAGCACAGAAAACAGGCACAATTCCTGAAAACCAGTCAGTTGGAGTACTGTGACCAGTGGTCTAAAGTTGTTTGTGGGACGTTTTCCCATCTCAAAGGCACATATTCTCTAAGAATCTGGAAATGATTTAAAATCATTCAGTCCAATATTAAATACTTTACAATGAACGTGTGCAGCGGGGGGCATCAGACCAACCAAAGGCCAAAGAGAAGTCCATAAGAGCTGAGAGATTTTAGATGATGGTGAAGCATCATTGTGTGTGATTTCTGCTGTTCAGTCGCTCTTCACAGTTTTATGATGCGAGTAATGTTTGTTGAACTGGGAATCGGTGTCGAAAAGTCTGTCCCACCAGGTGAATGTAGAGCCATAGTTGCCAACAAAATTCATGTGGTGGAAATCATGAAAACGAGCTCCAGCATAAAATGGAATCAGATGCAGGGGGTTCAGAGGAATGTCGTAACCACTAAAGAGGGTAAAAGAGGGAATGGAATGTGAAAAAATGAAGCAATATAAAACATCCTCTAAACAAACAA
Source organism: Danio rerio (assembly GCF_052040795.2). Classification (NCBI taxonomy): domain Eukaryota; kingdom Metazoa; phylum Chordata; class Actinopteri; order Cypriniformes; family Danionidae; genus Danio; species Danio rerio. The sequence continues at coordinate 22,380,365 of NC_141021.1, forward strand.
TCATCAATCAACTTTAAATACACTCTGTGGTTATAGCATATGCTAGGGACACCTGGTGGTCAAAACTGTGAATAACAACATGAACTTGAAGCACATGAAGCATACTTTAGAATGTTTTTTTTAAACATGGCAAACTTTAAGTTGAAAGTATAATTTTTAAATGCACTTACTATATCTCAATACACTCACCGGCCACTTTATTAGGTACGCCTTTCCAACTGCTCATTAACGCAATTTAAGCTAACACAGGAAACTAAGGTTACAATTCACACAGGCTCAGCAAAATTAGACAACAGAATATTGGAAAAACGTTGCCTGGTCGGATGAGTCTCGATTTCTGCCGTGACATTCAGATGGTAGGGTCAGAATTTGGTGTCAACAACATGAAAGCATGGATCCATCCTGCCTTGTATCAACAGTTCAGGCTCGTGGTCATAGTGTGGGGGATGTTTTCTTGGCACACTTTGGGCCCATTAGTACCAGATGTGCATCATGTCAACGCCACAGCCTATCTGAGTATTGTTGCTGACCATGTCCATCGCTTTATGACTGCAGTGTACTCATCTTTTGATGGCTATATCCAGCAGGATAACGCATCAAGTCTTAAAGCGTGAATCATCTCAGACTGGTTTCTTGAACATGACAATGAGTTCACTGTACTCAAATGGCCTCCACAGTCACCAGTTCTCAATCCAATAGAGCACCTTTGGGATGTGGTGGAACTGGAGATTCACATCATGGATGTGCAGCTGACAAATCTGCAGCAACTGCATGATGCTATCTTGTCAATATAGACCAAAATCTCTGAGGAATATTTCCAGTACCTTGTTGAATCTATGCCACAAAGGATTAAGGCAGTTCTGAAGGGGGTTCAATCCAGTAGTAATAAGATGTACCTAATAAAATGGCCGGTGAGTGTAATATGCAATAAATATTAACTAGGATTATTTCTTTTCATTTTATTAATAGAGCCAGAGTCGCATAGTCTGATTACAAGTATTTTAAAGGGTCACAAAACACCAAAACACATTTTTTAAGCTGTTGACAGTTATTTATGTGTCCCATGCTGCTAAAAACACTATTAGGATACATATATTTCACAAAAAAGTGAAAATTGGTTGTTTTTGCGTTATTTCGAGCAAATTCGTACTTCCTGGTTTGAAAACAATTTTTGAATTTGCGTCATGGCCATGAGATCTTAGCGTGTATTCCAGCGTGTAGACTGGACCTGGGAGTGCCTTATTACGTCTCTGAGTGTGCTGCATTCATTCATGAGTAAGACTTGGTTCAAACCAATCAGTGCGCCCTATTGTGTATGTGGTGCAACTTTATTAATATGCATGATAGCTTCGAAGACTGTTTTTACCAGTTACAGTGTTCAGACGGCAGAGACACGCTACATTGTGTTGCCAAAACAAGCGTGTAGTGTTGCTTTTTTAATTTGCTGCAATGAAGGTTTTGTTTTCATTTTCTCTCTATGAGAGCACAGCTGGACTCACGTGTGGATTACAGCGCACGCTACGCTCGACAAGATTATGTGTCTAAGGAGCATTGTTTACCCAAGAGCTTTTCTCATCTGGAAATGGTGAAATCCTCATTTGCCACTCGTCTCCTTTTAATAAAGACGCGGCTCCAGTTGGTGTTGATCGTCCTGTCTCTACAGATTTGGTAAGTGAACGATCAGTGGTTTTTGTTTCTTTTTTTCAGAGGTAAAGCTAGTTTGTATTGTCAGCAGTACTCTTTCAGTGTTTAAAGACGGACCTTAGTCAAATAATTTCTAAGTTACTAAAGTTTACCGTCTGTTAAAGGTGCAGTAGGTGATCTACCAAAAAGCTAACCGCTTAGCATTTTATCTTTGGACGGCGGGGAGGGACTGTGATTCAAAGCCACACCCCTTGAAATCGCACGCGTGCAACAGCCGACAGACAACCCACTAGTTCACGTCATTCGCCAGTTAGTTAGTGCCAGAGCTGTGCATCAATTACATTTATTACTTAGCCACACTTACATGCTATTTCAGAGCGAATATTCAGAGTAGCATGATAAACAGTAAAGGAAGGCTGTCATTGTTCAAAAATGACCCAATGTGAATATATAAGCGACTTCAGCTCATTAAAGCAGGCTAGGCGAAGTAGCGCTATTTACTGATGTTTTGTTGTTAAACTAAATATAAATCTACATTATAGATGCTGTCAAAGAACCTTATGAAACTGAAAATAATCACATCAATCTTTCACCAGGAGATTTCAGTGGCTGAACAACACGTCTGTGCATATTCATAACACAACACAATCTAACATAAAATAGTTTCAAAACAGAACATTACCATAACAGTAATACTTCAGCCATGGTGTCGTCCTTCCTCCAGCGTGCTAAAGTAACTCCAATATTGATTCAGGTATTTAAAAGTTTCAATTCAGCTTTTGATTTCTCCCAGTCCGTCTCGTGACCGCGCGGCCCCTTTAAGAGCGAAACCCGCGCCTGGCTTTACAGTAATTGCCCGAGCTCGGCTGTCCTTCTGCGCCTCCGGCTCCGACTCGGCATCTGCGAACGGCCCGCAGCTCGCTCGCGCGCATGCGTTTGTGATGCAGACGGGCACGCGCTAATGAAAGATCTGCGTGAACAGATGCGCAGAAGTCGGAATCTACATTTGCTGACAGACAGTCTGACTAGCTTATCAGAATTAAGAGAGATGACGGTCCGACTCTATTTAATTGGATGAACATTTTTTTGTTTTATGCTTTACCCAGAATATAAAAATACATATAAACACATTTAGATCATTTACTGTAATCATTACTATTGGACTGTGAAGAGACTTTCAACCAGCACAACAAAAAATGTTTCTGAAGACAATCACCTACTGCACCTTTAATATCACTACAATATTATGGACTGAAAGATCCGCTGTAAATGCTGCTCTCCGAGTGTAAACATGTTAGCACCACAATCAAACTATTTCCGTCGTGTAGGATTTTTGCTGCATTTTGAGACCGGAATAACACACACGGCTTTCTGAAATGCAGAGGTTTTTATTCTCTCATTCTCTGTGCTGTAACAAAACATTGCATTAAAAAGTACACGCTTAGAGAAGTTCCTCGAATCAAATATCTCGTTTGTCATGAGGGGCATAAATGAAATTCCTGAATTAAACTGAATTAAAGAGTTAAACTGCAGTAAAGTCCACCATTTAATAGTTTGTCAAATAATTCGATTACTGATGTCCATGTAAACACAGTCACTGTCTTTCTCTTCTGCGTCTGTGTTTGTTTTGCCTACACCAACACTCCCATTTTTATGCTAATTTTTTCAGACCTTCCCTCTTTTGCTCCTTCGACACTGCCCCTTAAAACAGAGCTGGACACGCCCACTTTCCTGACTTTTTTCAAAGAAGAGGTGTGAAAAAACCCTGCTGAAATGGGGGGGTTTCATGACCCTTTAAAAATTACTCTTATTACAAATGCTTGTTTTTTTAGGAATCTGATAGCATAATCCAGATTATAGATATAATCCATTACTACACAGCCCTCATTATAGACAGCTTCGGTGATGATCATTTTTTGAAATTGAGTATATAGCATTTTATACAATAGTTCTGTCTGGTTTTTGAATCTGATTTGCTGATAGTTGTGCGATATTCTATAGCACTCGTCCAGCCTTTTAACCCTTCACCCTTGTATATTACTCCACCCAGCAACAAGCAGAGGACGCTCTACAGTTTGACAAATATTCCTGCTGTTGGACAACATAATGTACTTTTAGGGCTTTTTAGGTGAGAATGTAGTTGTTTAGATTGCAACTATGTAGTTTATTTATAAGGATAGTGCGTATTTTAAATATTTATCATTTCTGAGACACAACGCTTAGGGGGCCATTAGCCTGTCTTTGAGAAATGATGGTTGACAATGTTTATCCACAAGATGGCGAAGGAGGCCGCATAATAAGCCCTTAGAGAAAAACATCCTAATTTCCAAACTACGGCTGATTAAATCATTATCAAACCAGTAAATGACATTCTAAGTCGATCTCTCTCATTTGTATGTTGTAGTGCGCTATTTATACCATAGTAATATTGTGATCTCACGATTGCAACAGAGAAATACTGGGAGATATCTCTGTTGACGGATGGATTTCATGCCGTTGAGCCTCGCAATCTTAAAATGTGAGCAAAATCATCTGTTTTGTCATCACTTTAGACATTATGCTAGAGAATCATACAAATACTAGCTCCAAAGTCAGTAAATGTGAATGATAGCAGAAGAAAGTAGTTCCTATTACAAAAGGGTTTTTAGACTCTCCGTGTTTGATTTTCTTTTTTTTTTCTCACAATTCTGCCATCAAACTGTTGTATAAACACAATATCACACTCGTAGCAGTGTGGCTGTATATCGTCACTGGTGGGACACTAAGGCACTCGGCCAATGCACGTCTCTCAGCAATGGGATTTACAGCCACATCGCACTGCTACAAGTGTGATCTTGCTCATATATACCATAAAAAAACATTATATACAGCATTTACTGTGTGTGACTGGGTAGAGGCAAAGACTAAAACATTATACTAAAACTTTGTTCATATACTGGATACAAATCTATTAAATCTAGCTAATTCAGCAGGTTTGTGCCTATAGATCTGCAGAAATAATGCTGTTGTCTTGGTTTCTGCAGTTAACAAAGCAGCATGATGTCAAATCTAGCAGGATTTCATTGATTTCATAAACTACACAGCATCTTGATATTTGCATAATTGAGCCAAACTTTAGCATACAACCATACACTGCATAATCAAAAATGATATAAATTTAATACCTTGCAAAATAGCATTTAAGGCTTTTTAATACTTTTTAAGGGCCCATATATTTCTCTACATTGATTTATTAACTTTTTAGGACACCACAGACACCCTGATTTTAATAAACAAATGTCCTAGAACTATTATTATATGTGACGATATTTAGCTGTGTATCAAATAAGCATTATTGTTAAATATAGTGTCCCCTTGTGGCGCAGTAAGTAATTATCAGCAATTCTGTGTAGACTTAGCAAAACATTGATCCAGACTACAGCTCTTTCACATATTTGCAGTGCAGTTACCTGTGAACATCAATGGTTTCCAGCAGGCGGAAAGTGACCCAGGCCCACAGTAAGATCATATGATTGCAGAAGACCATGATGCCAATGAAGAATCCAGCACCCAGAATCAAAGTCTCAAGAGGGTGGGCATATTCTGCCTGCATGCCAAATGGAGACTAAAACATAAACATAGATTATAGATCAAGAATCATTATTAAGGCTATAATGTAACTAAATTTGAGTTAGTTAAATAAGAAATGAACTATAACTACAACTTTTCAAATTTACTGTATATAATGCATTCTGAAAATGGAGATAACTGACTCTTAAAATTATCTGGCAATCTAACATATATTGTTAAAAGCAAAATGGCTAAGATGGCAAGCCTAATGAAAAGAAAAATGGAAAATTACTGTTACTTTGCACTGAAGTGACAGAGCACGAGAAAATACTCAATTTTAAATGTTCAAAAACTGCATTTTAATAAGAAACCAACATTTGGGGATTGAAAGGAATGATATATATTGAATGACTTGTGAAATGAAATACTTGGCATAAAATTGATAATGAAAGTGTACATATTTAAATTTCGCTGACACCATTTCTGCCTATTATTACAATAAACAATATATAATATCTGCTAATTAAGCAAATGCACTACTATACTATAAAAACTAGTTCTTTTCCATTTCTCTTCATTTTATTGTTTTTTCTTTATTTAACAAGGATATTGATAGAGTATGTGCATGGCTGGTCTGTGCTCAACATTTGTAATTCTGTTACAGTTCTGTCATCACTTATTCGATTTTATTCCTTCTAAACCTCAGGAACATGACCATGTGTTTATACTTAATTTCACTGACACAGAAAAAGACTGACATGTTTTTAGCTACTGCTTTTGCACTTCAGACATCTTAAAATCCATCTGTTGATCTCAATCAATTTTCATACTTTTTACATCTCTTAAACACTGTTTGTGACTGTTATCACTACATGATGAAGAAATGAACAGATTCACCAACACATTTGTGAAAGTGTGTCAACTTACAGTGAAGTCATGATGAACTTTATGAATGTATTTGTAGATTCTGCGATGATGTAGAGCTCGGTGGAGAAAGTAATGCCAGGTGTCTTCAATTACAGCACAACCAAAACACTGGGCCAGTAGAAAAGGCCTGAGATGGTGAGAGAGATAAAATACAAAAAAGAAAACAACTTCAAAAAAGGTTTTACTCATAGCTTCAGCTTCACAGACCAATACAAATTCTGCTAAAAATTTATGTTACCAGTCTTCTAAAAACAATTTAAAAATTGTTTATTTTTTCATTGGTCTGAATAAATTTTGAATAAATGACTCCTTCATAAAGACTTCACATTTGTTATTAATGAATCAGTGGTTTTGAATAATTCTGGATCTAATGATTTGGTAACTTTATTTTTTTATTTATTACTTGTCACCACCTACTGGTGTAACATTGTATTTTATATAAAATTCATTTGAAGTTATTTTTTAAAGGTGATTAAGCTTAAGACACTCCAAGTGGACGTCAAAGAACTACAGGTAGTAGTTGTGTAACGGATCAAAAGTCTCACGGTTCGAATCACATTATGGTTTTTTAGGCACTGATCGGACCATTTTTTGGATCAGCCGTGGATTGTGATCCGTACAAATCACGGATCAACCGTGATCCATTAAACACCTAATAGGTAGTGGCGACAAAAACTGAATTCTGTAATAACCTCAGGTTCGCTGGTCACTAAAATGCTGCACATGAAAACATAAAACAGATGACAGCCAAATGAAATAAGAACAAATAGCATCAACGAAACCCAATTGTGTTGTCGCCTCAAGTTGTACCACATCTGGACTAAAAAGCTGTGCGTGAACACACCAAACAAACGAAAGCCGACTGAGGCCCTATTTTTAAAACTGCACTTTTTTCTATGCAGTTTCATTGTTTGGCCAAACGAAAACAGTATTGGGTGACCGAAACCAAAACTTTCTGACAACTCCGAAGGTTGATAAAATGATCAATTTAACATTAACTGTAACTATGTTGAAGTAAATGTTTCTCATTTGATTTTAGCTTAAGTTGATTCATGAAAATAATTCAAACTAAAGTTACATTGTGACATACACCTTTTTGGTGCTTCCTTTGGTTACTCTACTATGTAACCATAGCTTTCTGCCACAAGTAGATGCCATCAGGTCAAGCCACTGCCCATCTACTCTTGGCTTCCAGTTTTCCTCCTCTCTCTTACTCCATAGCCAGCATGAAGCCCGTTCTGCTTCTTTTCCCATCCTGTAATTAGCATGTTTCTTGCTCTTCTCTTCCATGCCTAAAGCTGACATCAGTCGCCATACTAACTTTGCTGGAAAGCCTCTACACCCTACCTCCACAGGAAACAATCATGCCTTTGTTTTTACACTCCTAGATTAGTGGTGTTTGTTTTAAGGCCTATAATTAAAATGATTTTACTGTCTTTGACCACAAGAAAATATCTAGAAGAAGAGCTGAATCAGAAAAAAATGTTGCAATGTATCACGTATTCCACATTGTTCGACAACTGGACGGTAATTAACCTCTGTTCTCATGTTGTATGCAATCCTCCTCATAATTATTCTTGTCTTGAATTGTCTACTTGATATGTCACTTAAAAATGTCACACTTGCGCTCGATTTGTGGCTGAATAATCAGTTGAGGATCCAACGCTGATTCAATATGCTGAATCGGGCCAACAAACTACAACATTAACCCTGATGAGAGCTTATTTGTGGAAAACAAAACCAACAAGCCAAACTGACGAAATGACAAAACTCAATTGATTGATATATTACGCATCTCTACATATTCCTTATATATTGTCTTTTTGGGAGGGCAGGTGAGGAGTACGTTACAGTAACCCACCCTGCTTTTGTCAAAAGCATGAACAAGATTCTTCAAGTCTTCACTGGAAACAAAGCATCTAATTCTTGCCATGTTTTTGAGATGATAGTGTGCTGTTTTCATTACTGCTTTGACATGACTACCGAAACTAAGATCTGACTCCAGAGTCACTCTCATAAAGTGAGCTGTGTTCTCACCAGCGGGGCATGGTGTCCCAGTCATAAGGGATGCTGAAGAACTCAGTGAAGTAATATGTGCCGCAGATGAGCGGTAGCTGTATACAGAAGTGATTAAACAGCAGCATCTTGAAGCACTTCCACTGTTTCTCCCATGTCTCTGGTTTATCCTACATCAACAAAAACATATATGACAAGTTGTTAAATGAATAATAATTAATAAATAATATTCTAAAAGTATTCAAATTAAAACTAAATATAAAGTAATTTCAAACACACCGGCTGGATCTTATACTTTTGCATGAAAGGAAGAAACTGAAAGATAAATCCAGGCAGGCAGAAGAGAAAATAAATGAGTTCATGGACGATGAGCGAGCCCCAGGTGGCGATCTGGAATTTGGTGTAGTTCTGCAGCATGTGGTTCCACGCATGTTTAAAAGGTTCCTGCAGTGGATTTTGCGGAAGAAATGAATCCACAAATTCCACCGCCAGAAAAGCTGAAGACAGGATGTTGGCTGTGCCGTTCACCTCCATGGCAGCGAGTCAGTGAGACTCTCCGAATGAGTAACTGTAAAAACAAATGAAGAGAGATGAGATATCTGTAGCACAGAAAGGCTTAAATGAAGGACACCGGGTTAATATTGAACTGCATCATATCAGGAAGTGTTAGATAAAAAAACATGAATATCAGTCACAGTCAAATGAGTTCAAAGAGACTCTGGAGTCCAAGTTTTTTATATCGATATAAATATTGTGAAAATATTTGGTTTCCAAAAATATTTGGTTTCAAAAATAAACCAAAAATATTTGGTTTCATATTGTAAACCTAAAGACAGAATTATTTGAGTCAAAGTTAAATGTATTTCAAGTTCAATATTGTTGACTTAAAAATGTTTATCATTAAAGAAAAAAAAAACTGAATGTTTCTCATTTTAATCTAAATAAACAAAAAATGAATAAAAACTACAGATACCTAATCTGAACCTAAATGATCCAAATGCAATAAATTCCTAAATCTAGTATAAAATGTAAACATTTTTTTGAAATGCAAAAATTATTAATAAAATAAAACTAAATAAATATTGAAAAATTCAGCCCAGATGCTGCTAGACCTTTAAGATTTGCGCTTTACAATAAAAAGCAAAAACAACAAAATAAATTATAAATCAAATCTTTAATAATTTCACAATTATTAACTTTGCTTTATAATATTTAATAATCGTTCGTTACAAAACAAGCTTCTCAGGTTTAGGCATAGGCCGCTATAATATTTTGAGTTTTGACGGTATGATACCTTGGATAAAAATATCACGGTTTTGTGATTACTGCTCTAAAATAAATTATTTTTAAATGTCTGGGTAAAAACCTAAAACTTGTTTCCCCTTTGAACACAATATATTTTATTTTGACAAACATTAAAAATATTTTGTTACAGTAAACATGTCAGGCTGAATTATTAAAATGAATCATTGGATTCTGCGGTCTTCATTAAAACAGATTTCTTTACAATTTAAAACGGCGTCTTTGAAGATCTTTTCTGCTGGGGATACTGTTATCCTAAAAAAATAAAAACAAACAAGCAAACAAAAAAATCTTATCGATACCGTAATAACAGTAAAGCTTACGGTAAAGTTTAAAAACCTTGACTTTTCCAAACTGTGGTATACCTTGAAAATAGTTATCATCCCATGCCTACTCAGGTTGCATAACTATAAATAATTATAATATTAAACATAAAACGCTGGAAAGTTTTTTACAGGAAAGTTGAGGTAAAGTTGGTTTCATATTCGCACATTCCTTCAAAACAACTTCTCACTTCAAAACAACATTAGCGCTATTTAATCAACTGTGAACAATGTTGTGCTTTGATAGTCATTGGCTGCTAAAGTGATTTACCCATTTAGAATTCGCAAATAATACTTTTCTGTAGGGATGCTCGATCGATCGGTATCTGTATATAGTTATATAGAGCTTAAATAATCAGAATCGGTACTTGGTATCGGCAAATCAACATGATGAGGAATCGGTACTCTGTATCTGCTAAAAAATCCTGATCGGAGCATCCCTACTTGTCTGAAATGATATTATTAAGGAGAAAGTCTGAATGTGCGAATATAATACCAACTTTGCCTTAATCACAGGAAAGTTTTACATTAAATATTATGGGTAAATATTAGGTGGCTCCATGTTTATTATTTTAATAACCATACATTACAAAATAAGCTAAAGCACTACAGGTATGTGTAAATTATTATGGTTTAATATTAGGCTGCTCCATGTTTATTAACCAGTCTGGCTATTAAATCTCAAAACATAATACACTTTAAAATGAATACAGATGATAAAATAACAATTACAACCTACACATATTTACAGTAATCTCTTCATTTTGTAAATAATTCTTTTCTAAAATGATATTGTTAAGAAGAAAGTCTGAATATGCGAATATAAAACCAACTTTACCTCAATCACAGGAAAGTGTTACACAAATTATTATGGTTAAATATTAGGCTGCTCTGTGTTTATTAAACAGTCAGGCTCTTAAATCTCATAACATAATAAACTTTAAAATAAATACATGTGATAAAATCACAATAACAACCTAGACATATTTAATCTGTAAAAACGTTTATCCCTCAACAGCATTTTTTTTTACTTCTCAAATCAACAAAGTTCAGCAGAAAGAATTATTAGTTAATTGACTGTAAACAAAATTAGAGCTTTGATAGTCATTTGCTGCTGAAGTGATTTACAGGTTTAGAATTTGTAAATAATACTTTTCTGAAATGATATTATTAAGAAGAAAGTCTGAATGTGTAAATATAAAACCAACTTTACACAGGAAAGTGTCACATAAAATATTATGGTTAACGTTAAATATCAGGCAGCTCCATGTTTATTATTTTAACAACCATACATTACAAAACAAGCTTCACAATAATTAGAATTACACAAATGCCAACATAAATTAAGGTTATATATTAGGCTAACTTACTCCATGTTATTAACCGTTCAGGCTCTTAAATCTCATCACATAATATACTTTAAAATGATTACAGATGACAAATTACAATAACGTACAAACATTCATTGTGCATGCGTGATGTAAGCGATTTACCTATTTAGAATCTGAAAATAATGTTTTTCTGAAATGATATTATTAAGAAGAAAGTCTGAATGTGCGAATATAAAACCAACTTTACCTCAATCAAAGGAAAATGTTACATAAAATACTATGGTTAAATATTAGGCTGCTCCATGTTCAGTCTCAAATCACTTAAACTTTGAAATGAATACACATGATAAAATCACAGTAACAAACTACAAATATATAATCTCTAAAAACGTTAATCCCTCAGAAGCAAATATCTATCGAAACTATCCCTCAAATCAACGGGAAGTCCATCAGTAATACTGAAATTGATCTTGTTTACACTCTTCTGCAGCAGCAACGCTAACGTTACATCATGTATTCGAAAAAACGCAAATATTTTAAATGTCATATTTATTAAATTATATCTGAACAACAAACGTGTGAATATTTAAGAGTGTTGATTTCTATGTTGTTGACTCACCTGTGAGAAGAAGTCCTTCTACCTGCGTTAACTGTAGGACGCTTTTAATGTAAAGAAAGTTCACATAAGACCATTGGATGAGGCAAGAGGAGAGGACGAGTGCGGGCTGAAGACGGGCGCTGATTGGCTCAGATTAGAAGGAGACTGACGTGTGCGGGTAGAGACGGCACTCTGATTGGTTGAGGGAATGAACTGGCGATAGTCAGACCTCGATTTTTCGCAGATCCACCCAATTAAAAAGCGCGAGTGTTTCATAACCTCAACGAACTGAAGCGAGAACTATTACTTTTTATGACGAGCCTCAAATTATGATCAATGAAATGTATGTTATGTCTTGGGAAATTAATGTTTCGTACTGTTTTTAAAAACACTTCTGTGTATAATGTGCTGTGCATGTATGACTTTTTTAGATTTATTTTTAATGTACAAATTATTAAAACAGAAGTTATAAATTATATTATTATATGTAATTTTACAAAATTGTTCAATTCTTATATTATCATGTTAATTATGTCAACTTAATTTTAAAACTGTGCTGTCATAGTTCTGATGGATGAGTTTATTATATACAATTATACCTTATTATAAATTGTTACAATATTAGTTTAAAGTTTTTATTCTTTTTATTTTATTTTTATTCATAATTATTTTTTTTACCTTGAATACAAAAATATGCTTAAAATATTGTTTATATTTTTATATTGTTTTTATATTTGTTACTTTTAGGCATCATTATACAAGTTTTAAGCTTGTTTTGTGTATTATTATTTTATTTTTATTACTTGGTTTATGTTGTTTGTTCTCATTTCAACAGTGAAAAGTGAATAAATCTGAATTTATAAAATGTTTAGTTTATATTGCATTACATTGTAGTGCTAAGGTTTTCCCACTCAATACAGTACTGTACTTGGTAATATTTATTCACAGTTTATATATATTTTTCATTTGCTAATTTGTATTATACTATTATTTTGTTTAATTTTTAGTACCAAATATGAATAATAATTACCAAAACATACATTTAAAAGTTTGGTAACACTTTCTTTTTTAAAGGTACAATTGTTTGCAATTTATTGCTATTAATAAATTACTTTTAGCTTAACAAACTCCTAATTTGCTGCTTATTAATAGTTATTAAGCTAGTTATTAAGTTATTAAATCATCAGGGGTGTAGAATAGGATTATGCCGAATATGTACTTTATTAGTACTAATAAAGAGGCAATATCTTAATAATAGGCAGGTAATAAGCCACTAGCTAACAGTGAGAATTGTTACTTAAACTGAAGCCTTACTGTAAGTTTATGATATACAAACAATCAGCAAACTAACATTAAATTGTTCTGCATTTCACACTTAAGTTAGGATTTATAATAAGTGTGTTTGGCATGCTGTCCCAGAAAAGAGCCCTGAGCTTAAGGGATCCTCGAAACCAGGGCTCCCTCCCTTTCGCAGGGCGAGAGGAGAGATTGAGCTTGTGTAGATCTCAAAAAGTCACCCACTGATATGACTAAAAGGTCAACTATTTGAGAAGGAAATACTGATGCTGGGAACTAGACTATGGTACCCATTTGGCTTAGTCGGTTTCTGTATGACGCATGTCTTTGGACGGTTTGGACGGAGAACTCGGGGATCATGCAAACTCTGCACAGAAACGGAAACCAGCCCTGCGGGGACCAGAGCCGACAGTATTCTTGCTGTGAGGCAAGGGGAAGGGGAGGAAGGTGGTTGTGGAATAAAGACTGTGGTTATTTATAGTGACTTCGGTATCATCTGATTGGAAGATCATGTATTAGCTAATGCGGGACCAGCTGTGGTCAATCATAAGCACGTGATCCTCTCGAAATTAGTTTATAAATAAACTTCCATTAATATGAACTGACACTCCTCCACCATTAGGTATATTTACTAGAAGCATGTTTATTATTAATGATATAAAACAAGTTATGAAACTTCAAGAACACAACATTCCTCTTGACTGACAATTAATAATACACTGTTGTATATATATATATATATATTCATTAATAGGCTTGGTGACAGTAGTTAAAGAGAGAGTTCAATACTAAACAGCAAGAGCAGAATAGAGAAAGCCATTAAAAAGTGGACAGAAATGACAGAAAACAAAACAGGAAAGAAGAGCGAGATCAAGAGAAACAAAAGAAAATGGAGATCATTAAAGAAACAGTACCTTTATACGTCTTCAGTGTTCAATACCGCTAGTACAGAGAGCACGTCACGTTGGTTAGTGAGTACAGCAGTAGTTTAGAATGGCACACAAACATCAGTATTGAGAACCATGCAAAGCGGTTTTTAATACCCAAGCATCCAGCATCAGTCCACAGGATCGTGCAAGCTGAAGCATTCATGTCAACGTCTCAAATATGTCATAGATTGCAATTCCCGAACAACCGGACCACAAAAACAAAAAAAGCCAGAGGATATTAAAAGAAAAAACCAAACATAACACAACAACGGACAGTTCAAAACGTTAAGACTTCAAATGTTATTTGGCAAACAATTCGCAGAAATGTTAAAGTTTGTTCGTCTTCGATGGCAACCCTTCTCACATATAGCCAAGCAAAATTTCAGCTCCAACCATAAAACGCAATTCACATCATCACCGCCATCATCCGAGCTTCATAACAAAGACAGTTGAAGTCCAGTGGCTTCAAGAACAACCTTCCACGAGGCAACAAAGTGCTGGTCCTAAAAACTAGACACCTTTTCTTCTTCAGGCTTTATCTGAATAAGCAAAAACCCTCAAGGGGTTCCTTCGGATCAAAAGATCAAGCAGCATAAAATGTCTGGCCAATCCAACAGCTCAACCGCAGGAACGCTCTGATCACGTCTCAGACGCGCTGGCCAAATATCAGCTCCAGATTCTGCTTCGTCAGTGCTCCGCAAAGTGCAATAAACATCATCAATCACTACTCTCAAACAAGAGGAACAGAAAGAAAAGAGAGATCTAGAGTGTGTGAGAGTTTGGATTAAAGAACGAAAGAAGTAGTGTGTGAATGCGGGTTTGAATGAGTGTGTGTTTGTGTGTGTGTGTATGTGTGTGTGTGAGAGAGAGAGGGAGGGAGGGAGAGAGAGAGAGAGAAAGAGAGAGAGTAGTATTTCTCCAGGCCATGTCCATAGTGAAGCAACTCCAGGATGAAGCGTCAGTCGAGAAAGAGCTTCAGTGTGAGCGAATCATCTGCTGTACTTCAGCTTCAGCTCCAGTGTTCAACGAGTCCACCGCTGCTCAGAGAGGCTTATCAATCACAGTCACGCCTACACACACAAACAAAAATACACATATAGAGTCAGAATTTATTCAAATCAAACTGGTTTTAGTCCCTTCAAGGAAAGTCCTTTCACTCAAGGGCCATCTTTGGAACGCCTCTCAGTCATGCCAGTGCTATTGATGGCTAATTTTGAGGTATTTCTCCATGAAGCTTCATATCCTTTACAAATCTTTCTGCAGGGTTATGTTATTTCAGTAAACAGGGCTTCATAAGGTGGCCGAGAAAGCTTAACATGCTGCAATTTAAGAAAACATGTGGAATTACAAAAAACACCAGCAAATTAAGAAATGATCTTTATTTTCGTTTGACAGCACACCTGCTGCAAATCCTCACAAGGCAAACCATAACCTAAGCAGTGGTGTCCACCATGTTTTAGGGTCCCCGTTTAGGAAGCAAATGTTAGCAAACACATGATACCAAGTGCATTATTATTGTTGTTAACATGCAGTAATACTAGCTAAAACGTGGTACAAACGCGTTTACACCAAACACCCACTAGATGACGCCCTTTCCCAGTCAGTGTGTTTTTTTCCCCCCAGAGGACTGGGATTATTTCCTGTCTTTGAGAATATCTTTGTAAATATTTCACCAACTCAATAAAATTATTTACAGTTACGATACTACCAATACTGCAACACTGATGGCCTCAAAAACAAGCTGCTATAAAATTA
Source organism: Danio rerio (assembly GCF_052040795.2). Lineage (NCBI taxonomy): Eukaryota > Metazoa > Chordata > Actinopteri > Cypriniformes > Danionidae > Danio > Danio rerio. The sequence continues at coordinate 22,396,035 of NC_141021.1, forward strand.
AATTAAAAACTACTAAACCATTTTCTTCAGTTTTTAAAAAGAGTTTAATTAATTAATCTGATAATAGAGACCTTAAAACATTCCCACAACAAAAATGTAGTTTAGAATTTATTTAGAAAAAATAACATGTATACTAGATGAAAAAAAAACTGTTGTACATGTAATCTGAAGAGCTGAACTGTGACCCTTATACATCATTGATATTTTCCATCTGTAAATAAATCCATTTGTATTTTCATTCTAAAAATATCTGACAGTCAGGTAACTTGTAAATGCTTCTGACTAAACTATAACCTTGGTAATATATGCTGAAGTACAATGCAAAGAATGCGTTACATAGTATAACAAAGCAAAAAGTAAATTTTTGTATCAGGTTTTAAAAATAATATTATAACCTTATAATAATAATAATAATTATTATTATTATTATTATTATTATTATTATTATTATTATTAGCCACCCTTTGAATTGTTTTTTTTTTTTTTTATATATTTCCCAAATGATGTATAACAGAGCAAGAAAAGTTTCACAGCATGTCTGATAATATTTTTTCTTCAGGAGAAAGTCTAATTTGTTTTATTTTGGCTACAACAAAAGCAGTTATTAATTCTTTAAACAACAATTTTAAGGACAAAATTATTAGCCCCTTTAAGCAAATTTTCTTTCCGACTGTCTACAGAACAAACCATCGTTATACAGTAACTTGCCTAATTACCCTAACCTGCCGAGTTAAATTTAAATGTCACTTTAAGCTGCATAGAAGTGTCTTGAAAAATCTAGTCAAATATTATTTACTGTCATAATGACAAAGATAAAATATATCAGTTATCAGAGATGAGTTATTACAACTATTATGTTTAGAAATGTGTTGAAAAAAACACAAAAATCTTGAAGAAGGTTTGTTATTTGTAACCCTGGCTTTGTGTCCCTCACCTGCGTAGCTGCGTCCAGTGCTCATGCAGGTAGGGAGAAGAGTCCATTTATCAGTGTTTGGATTGTAAAACTCCACCGAAGCCAGATTGCACGAGCCATCATCACCACCAATCACATATAGCAGGTTACTTAAAGCACACACTCCTGAAAAACACACGCACGCACGCACGCACGCACGCACGCGCGCACGCGCACACACACACACACACACACACACACACACACACACACACACACACACACACACACACACACACACACATTTAGCTGGTGTCAATACACAATTTTCACACAATAGAGAAGTCAATTCCCACATATTCCCATGAATTATCAGCGATTTAGATAAGATGCAACAATGAGATGCTACAGTCAATACTACAGTCTTCAGTATATGATCCTTCAGAAGATATGGAAACTGTGATAAAGGACCATTCAAAAGTACCTTTCTAAAACATGTACTTGCTTTTATTTATCAAGAAATATATTAATAGATTTGTGGCTCTGCAGTAAGAGCTTATGATATCAGATCTCATCTCATCAAAGTTGATGTGGGTTCAAACCCCACTTTAGAAGGTTGAGTCAACATAAGAAGCTTATATTAGACACCTCAGAAATAAGAGATAAATATACATCACAGGCAGTATCTTTGTGTGTGACATTAGCAAAGAAAATAATTTTACAAAATTGGAAATCAGATTACGTGCCTGTCTTTGGCTGCATTTACACTGCATGGTTCAACTGACTCAATTCCGATTTTTTTCTGTCATGTGGCACAGATCGGATATGGTCTATGTACGTGTAAGCAGGAGGAAAAAAAATCACATGGATTTCGATTTAGTCAAATCAGATTCAGTGCTTGTTCATATGTGGAAATTTATCCAATATGAATCGGATTCGTGCCCTCGTTTCTGCATGGTAAGCAGGTAAATCGGATTTAATGCGAGTCGCACACCATTAAAAAAGTGGCGAATGACGTTAAGTCTGATGCTTTCATTTCAAAACAGACTTCAGCAGAGTCCCAAACCTTAAATCTCATACATGAGGACTAAAATAGCTTTTATATTGTCATGTAGCACAAGCAAGTTAACGAGAGAGAGAGAGAGAGAGAGAGAGAGAAAGAGAGAGAGAGAGAGAGAGAGAGAGAGAGAGAGAGAGAGAAAAAATCGGCAGGCTAGCGCAAAAGCTCCATTGAATTTACAATGGTAAAAATAAATGTTCATATTTTAAAGACATGGCGGGGAAAATTGTAATTTAATGCAGTGCTTCTTGTACAATCTGAGACCCACTTTATATTGGATATCACTCAGCCAGTGGAGATTGCTGATTTTTAAAGAAAAGACCATAAACGCGTTGATTTTGCAATGGCAAATATAGTTTACTGGAAGCAGTGTTGCCAACTATTTCCAATAGAAAGTAGCTAAAGCCTGCCCGAAAGGTAGCTAAATGTTGCCAGACTAACTAACTGTCACACACTAACTTGCATATAAGTGGCGTAGTATCTGACCAGCGTAAGCCCGTCATGTTTCTACTCTCTGAGGCGCCGTGTAATATATTATATTAAAACATTACATCCAGGTTCTTGTTAACATATTACTTTGCATTATGATTTCATTGCATAATCACAACTCAAAACTACATCTTTAAGTAGTATACAAAATAATTCATGTTTTCTCAAATTGACTGGCCATCCCAGCAAAAGCTTTATTTAAAAAAATATGTCCATTAAGATTTGTATGAAAAATAGAGTTGACTATTTGTAAAAGTAATACAAACACTTTTTGACAAGAATTTTTTTTATTTTTAAATATAACACAGACAATAAACAGTTACATTCTTTTAAACAATCACAGCTTGTGTACTTTTTTAAGTGTGGAATTAACACATTTGTAAAAGTAAAAACAATTGTATCACTATTGGAGTTTATTGCTACCTAAATTACTCAAATAAATACACAAATATCAGTAAATTAACAGTTATGAAGAACAATCTGTGCTAGCAATTTACTCTACTAAGTGAAGCCTTCAGCCACTCCTCTTTTGAGTCAATTTTTTAAAAATTGCTAAAATTAGCCAAATGAAAGTTAAAAAGTTGCTAAATTTGTTGCTAGGTGCTATTTGAAAAAAGAAGTTGCTAGGGTAGTATGAAAAGTTGCTAAATCTAGCAACAAAATTGCTAAGTTTGCAACACTGACCCGAAGTGCTTAATCCGGAGTACTGACAAATTAAAAGTCCTTTAACATGCTTCCGCATATACTCAATAGAAACTAATATAAAACTATTGCATACATCACGTGCATAAATCACGCCATGGACATTAAATTAAAATGCCTACTGTTTTAAAAAGGCCTAGATTAAAAGAAGATGGCCAAATGAGAACTTTTCTGTCGTAACAGTTGTCAAAAAGAATTAAAAAAATGAAACCCTGCAAACAGATTACAGGAATTGAGAAACGGGCGCTCTTTTATTATAAGCTGTCAGTCAGCGCCCGCTCTTTTTTCATGGACTGGTCAATGCGCCTTTGCAGTGGGCTGTGTAAATGCAGGCAATCAGACACAAGTCACTTTTAAAGGATGATGTAAAGTGGTCAGCAAAAAAATCGGATAGTCACAAATTCGAAATTGACTATCAAGATCTGCAGTGTAAATGCAGCCTTTGAACCCTAAATTTGGAGCTTAAGTTATGTGTTGCCCATGAAAGAAATGCGATATAGGATGGCAAACAAACTAAACACATTTTTAAAATCTGGAATCCAATTATGCTTTATAACAGTAATGTTCATTATAGGTTAGATTGGGTTGGCATATGTCGAGTTGTGCAAATTATTTATTTTTTATTCAATTTCATTTTTCTCTTATGATTTCTGAATGATACTGCATTATCTTGTGTCCGACTATCTGTGTATTTTGAAATTTGTACCTTTTTCATTTTGTTTTTTTCTTATGCTAAAAACAGTAAAAAGATATACAAATTAAATAAATAAATCAATCAATACTTAATTTCTTAAGGAATTACAGTTAAGGTATTTACAATACAAAAAGAAAATACTTCATGCTAATGCTGTAATTTTGAAGTTTTTTTTCATCAAAAAACCTAAGAATTTAAATACATAACAATTTCCACAGAAATATGAAGCGGGATAAATGTTTTCCGCACTGCTAATTATAAGAAAACTTTGTAATGATTGGACCCCTACAAGTAATAAGTGATCATAACTGAACAGCAAATCAGCACACTATAATAATAAGGATCATGTGACACTAAAGACTGAATTAATGGTGTTGAATATACAGCTTGAACTCAAAGAAATTAACATTTTAAACAATATTCAATACAAACACTTACTTACTATTAAATTTCATATAGTAACAATTAATTTTTGCTGCAGTATATTTCAAACAAATGCAGTTTTGGTGAGCAAAACAGGCTACATTTAAACACAGTGTGTTCATTGAGCGTCTCACCTGCATTCCTTCGGCACATGTTCATGTCAGCCACCTGTTTCCATGTGTTAGTGGCAGGGTCAAAAACCTCACAGCTCTTTCTGACCAGTGGTCCATCGTGTCCGCCGACTGCATACAGCAGACCCTTCAGCACACCTACACCTGTTCAGCACAAACAAAGCTGTTTACACAGATTCTCAGTGATGCAGGCGTATGTGCAGGTCTGTGTTTACCTGCACCGCTGCGCCGGGTGCCCATCTCTGCTGTGTAAGACCATTCATTAGTGTTGGGATTATAGGCCTCCACTGTACTCAAACACTGACGTGTGGCTCCGTCATAACCTCCTACAGCATACAGCAAACCTACAAAACAACCGCACAGTCAAATTATTTTTATGTAGATCAAATTTGATGTAATGCTACTTTTAAATAAGAAATGAAAATCACACAAATTATATATTAAAATTATTGATAATTTAAATAATAATAATAATAATAATAATAATGTGCAAAAACACAAAGCTAAAATGATAAAGTAATTGTTCTGCTAAATATTATATCATAAATCCCAAATTAAAATGCATGATATAACATCTAAAATCTACATAACTTACAATTCCATTGAAAAAAAATTGGGGTTAATAATTATTGCTTATTGCATTTTATTGATGATTTATTTTTCTTGCATTTGCTTAATATATCAAGAAAACATATTATTGTATTATTAATGATTTTAATATGAATATTTTAGATTTAAAACAATCTATATTTCTATTTATTGTTCTTTCAAAAACAAAGAATTAAAGAAATAAAGAATTCAATATTGATATTATATTGATTGAATTGTCTTACTGTGTGTGTATACATACATACTGTGAAAATGTCCTTGCTCTGTTAATCATAATTTGAGAAATATATATAAAAAAAAAATGAAAAGGGGGCTAATAATTCTGACTTCAACTATGTATTTGGTGCACAAAACCATTTATTCAGTACTAAAATGAATTATCAAATTCATTTTTATGGAAATCATACAACATTTGTTTCTTAAACTTCTTTGTTGAACAAAAGGTTAAATTGACTAGATTTATTAAAGATAGAATTTTACCATTTGAAACTAATTAATAGTTTGTACTGTCACATAATGTAACGCATAAATTTAATGCAACCTTGCCTGAATAAAGTTTTAAAAGGGATGGATAAACAAAAAATGACAAATCTTCCATGATTTACTCCTTCAAAAAAAGAATATAGTAATTCATTTCCTACTTCGGAAGTCAATGTGTATCAAATATCTTCTTTTGTTTTCAACAGAAAAAATAAACTTTTAAAAGAAAGTTTAACACAACAAAAATGAGATAATTTTCAATTCTGGGTGAACTATCCCTTTTTATAAACATTTAATGGTACTGTTAATGATTTATTATTTTTATTATAAAAATATAAACAGTTGAAGTTAGAATTATTCGCCCCACTTTGAATTAAAAAAAAAAATGCCAAATGATGTTTAACAGAGCAAGGAAATTTTCACAGTATGTCTGATAATATTTTTTCTTCTGGAGAAAGTCTTATTTGTTTTATTTTGGCAAGAATAAAAGCAGTTTTAAATTTTTTTTCAAAAAACATTTTAAGGTCAAATTTATTAGTCCCTTCAAGCTATATATTTTTCATAGTCTACAGAACAAACCATCATCATACAATAACTTGACTAATTACCCTAACCTACCTAGTTAGCCTAAATAACCCAGTTAAGCCTTTAAATGTCTCTTTAAGCTGTAAAAGAGTGTCTTGAAAATTATCTAGTAAAATATTATTTACTGTCATCATGGCAAAGATAAAAAAAAAATCAGTTATTAGAAATTAGTTATTTAAATTAATATATTTAGAAATCTGTTGAAACATTTTTTTTCTTCATTAAAAAGAAATTGGGGAAAAAAAATAAACGGGGGCTAACAATTCATGGGGGCCAATAATACTGACTTCAACTGTACATATTATGTAATTTCTTCTACTAAGAAGAGCAGAAAAATGTACATTTATTGGCTGTGATTGTATGAATGGTGATTTGCTTGTAGGCATTTACTAACCTCCGACAACTCCCACTCCAACACTGCTTCGTCTCGTGTTCATGGGATTGACATGGAACCACTCATTGGCCTTAGCGTTATATGCTTCTACAGTAGCTAAACCTGAAAAACATCATCATCATCATCATCTTCATCTTCATCATCTTCATCATCACAAATGTAGCAATAAGATAGATTAGGATCATTACTATTATTGACCAACAAAACATCTCCACATAAACCATAACTAATGCGTCTACAACAACATTAAAACATGCTTGGTGCAAGATGAGCTCCTATGTGGCTCTGCAAAACAAAACCAGTAACAAGATTTAATTTTCTGAAAATTCTAAATACTCTGAAAAATGATTCAACAGTCTTTCCTATGATGTATGGTTTGTTTTGAATAGGACAAGATTAGGCCTAAAACTATTTAAAAATCTGGAATCTGAGGGTTCAAAAAAATAAAAAAACATATTGAGAAATTTGCCTTTAAACTTAAGTTCTTAGCAAAGCATATTATTCATTAAAAAAACCAAAATAAACTTTGATATAATTACAGAAGAAGGAAATGTGCTAAATGTCATGATTAAAGATGATCATTCTTTAATATTCGAATGATTTCTGGCATAAAATAAAAATGGATAATTTTGGCTTTTTTTACAAATATACCCATGCAACAAAGTTTTGTGCTGCAGTGTCGTATATTTTTCCCATGTGTTACCTGTGCTGCCGTCAAAGCCTCCCACAGCATAGAGCAGGCCACTAAGGAAAGCACAGCCTAGTGTTGACCTGCGGTCCTGCATACTGCTGACACAACACCACTCGTCCTTCACTGGATCATACGCATCCACCGTCCTCACGCGCAATGAGCCGTTAAAACCCCCGACAGCATACACCACACCACCCATAAACACCACACCTACACACAGGTCACAGACAGAAAGAGGTTTCAAGCAATGAAATAAAAAATGCAAAAAAGCCTTTCATTGTTTTTTTTTTAAATAAATAAATTAATATATATATATATATATATATATATATATATATATATATATATATATATATATATATATATATATATAAGGGGTGTAACGATACACAAAAGGTTCGGTTCGGTTCACAGTTTTGGAGCCACGGTTCGGTTCGGTACGGTTCGGTTTCTGTTTGCTGTGGGGTTAGGGTTGATGTCATGTTAACAGCAATGCTAAGGGACAATTCACTTAATAAAAAGAACATCTTACCTTTTTCTTTATTAAATTTGTCATCGCATTTTTAGTACAGTCAGGATATCAGTAAACAACTAAAATTAAATAAATGCCTCCAATATAGACTAGTCAGAAAAAAAAAACTATTCTCTTTAGTGCAGCCATCTTAACTTAGTAAACTAAAATTAAATAAATAACTGCAGTGTAGACTAGTGAAAGATCTTCTTCAAAAACACCATAATATCCACATTCTCGGATGAGAGGCTTGATCTCTGTGCAGACAAAGACGCTCATTTTTGATTATATGGTTTCATTTAGATAGATAGGTTTCCGTTTAAATTAATGAAAAATATACATATAATGTGTTTGTAAAGTGTTTTTTCATGACATATTCACCAGTAAAATACATTGCGGTTGTGTCTGAAACTAATGTTAGGGTTGTAGCCGGCTGTATGTTTGCCTCCCGATCTCTCACTCTCTCTCTCCCGCTCCCTCTATGCCGGTCATTTATGTACTGTAGGTCCGCCTTCACGACAGCTGAAGCCTGTCATTTCTGTAGGTCCGCCTTTTTGACAGCTGATTGGTCAGGAGACCGATCTATCATCATTTGGCGACACAGCGCGGGAATGTAAAAAGCATGTCAGGAAGACCGGGAGAGAGAGCGCTTTTTCCTTTGATCTCGTTTTTCGTGTATTTTTCTGACATGATTATGATTTTCGTTGTTTTTGCTTAACTTTCGTTTGGGTAAAATTATTTTGCATTACTTTTGCCCACTTTAAGAAATTTTGTGAGGTTTGTACATTTTTATTTCAATTGATTTGTATATTATTTTTTCGCTCCGACAATATAGCTGTATCTCCTCAAGTTCATCTTAGTGTAAGGTGGATAGGGAAAATGTCATACGATTTCCATTTTGCAAACACGTAGAAAATGTATTGTTAAAGATATCAGGTAAGAGGTGAAGGTCATCTTTGTTTATTTTATTCAGTATATGGAAGAATGCGGTGCACGGCGCTGAAGACCTTTTTTTTCTTTTCATCAGTTTTAGCGAGGTAAGAGGGGTTATTCATGAGTTAGAATTGTTTTATTATATTTATTTCTTTTGTTTGTCTTCACTATCATCCCCTTGCTCGAGTTTAACTAATTTTTGTTTGATACTTTTGTTTGAATTTGTTACTTTATTATATTATTTTTATTAGTGTAAATATTTCTCTTTTTTGTATATTTGGGCATTATTCTGGTTTTACTTTTGTACATTAAATCACTTTTGTTGGCAGTTCTGTTGCTTACACCCTCACATTGTGAAATTACCACACTTTTTAAATGTTTTTCCTTACAAGTAAGTTTCGTGAAACAGTTGAGACAGACAGGGGTGCGCTTTGTCTACAACACGAATTCTATTCCTGTACTCAACTGGAAAACCAAAATGATTCCACACAGATGACTTAAATGTGTCTGGGGGATCTGCAATCTCAGTACTATATGAAGCAGCCATTCTGCGTACAGTAGTAACGAGTGGGATGCTTACTCAAGTCACATGACATAACATGCACTAAAATACTAACTTTAGAATATAATATTTAGAACAAATCCTCATCATTACTAAAACAATTTAATCAAATATGATATTAAAGATGTGTTTTAATAGGATCAATTAGTTAGAGACAAGTGACGTCAACCTCAACAATGGGCAGCAGGGGGCGTGAGAGTACCGTGGTACGCCACGAGAGTTTCGCGATACGTATCGTGGCAGGTGTATCGCGATATTTCGGTTCGGTTTTAATATCGTTACACCCCTAATATATATATATATATATATATATATATATATATATATATATATATATATATATATATATATATAGATTAGATTACAAATTTATCATACAAAAAATAATGTCTATCACACATTTACCATGATTTACAGACATCCAGTAAAATGGTATTCGGTATAACAATAGTTTTTATACCAAAATATTTTGTTAGGCATATTTAAACCTGCTGTCCTCTTTGTCACCATCTCTGTTTGAAACCTGCAATTTTCTCCAACCGACTGTGATTTAAGAACATTATATTCTATTACAGCTTTATTAATATTCTCAGTTCCGTTTTGGTAAATTTGAATCTTAAAATTTGAATTAAATAAGAATTAACCAGGCAGACATTTTACTCATATATTGCACTACCAATAAATCTAACTATTGCTTAGCTCACGTCACATCAAAACCTGGAAATTATTATTGTTATACTTCGTTCACATATTGCTGATGTTAACAAAATCAGCATCACACGTTTTTATGCATTACCTGTAGACTTCAGTTCCTCTACAATCTAATCTTTAAATTGGTGTACCATTAGAATTTCATATAAAGAAATATATAAGGTAAATTTTTTACCTTTAATCTGCTAACCTACAGTATAAAGTTGAAGTCAGAATTATAAGGCCCCCTGAGTTATAAGCCCCCATGTTTATTTTTCCCCAATTTCTGTTTTAATAACTAATTTCTAATAACCGATTTATTTCATCTTTTCCATGATGACAGTAAATAATATTTTACTAGATATTTTTCAAGACACTTCTATACAGCTTAAAGTTACATTTAAAGGCTTAACTAGGCTAATTAGGTTAACTAGGTGGGTTAGGCTAATTAGGCAAGTTATTGTGTAATGATGGCTTGTTCTGTAGCCTATCAAAAATACAGCTTAAAGGGCTAATAATAATGACCTTAAAATGGTTTGTAAAAAAATTAAAACTGCTTTTATTCTAGCCAAAATAAAACAAATAGAACTTTCTCCAGAAGAAAACATATTATTAGACACACTTTGAAAGTTTCCTTGCTCTGGTAAAAATCATTTGGGAAATATATATAAAAAAAAATTAAAAGGGGGTGCTAATAATTTCGACTTCAACTGTATGTACTGTATACAGATGTGATTCAATGATGCAAAGATGAGCTGTGGCCCGCCCATATTATAAAACACTATTATTAAATTATAAAACATGAATTATGACAAGCTTACACTGACACAAATACAATCAATATTAAGTGTCAAAGAGGCTGCATGTGAAGCTCCATTGTACTGTTTAATGTGGCTTAGAGATACCATGAGTGGATTTACACTACAGTTTTAGCTGGTAAATTATGTTACAAGACTGGTATTTGAAATATAGAATCAACTTAATGTAGAACGTTGAAAAAAATACAATTAACATTACATTTAAACCTTTGACAACACAGTGACTGTCTAAATTAGGAAGTCAATGATTCATTTGCTCAAAAGTTCCATTTCTTGAAGCAAAGCAAGCAAAGGCTTTTAAAAATAGATCATTGACTTATCAATTGACTTAAAAACACATTCTTAAACAAAACAAGACTGATTCTATCCAAAACAGAACTACTAATATTAATTATACCTTTACTTTTATTTTATTTTCTTTATTTAAGATCATTTTAGATTTTAAATGTTATTTATATGTTTATAAATATAAATGTTGTATTTAATTTTTAATGTTATAATTTTATACTATTTTACATTTTTATTCAATAACTAAATTCATTTATTTAATTATTTGTTTATATTTATATTTGTATTGATTGATTAGACAGTTTTTAATTTTTATTTTATTTTATTTTAGAGCTACTGTTGGAAAAAGAATGTAATGGTGACAATCTTAGAACGAGAACATATTAGCTGCTGTGCCAAAAACAAACAGAATATTTCAAAACTGGACAGTCTGACACCCACCCTGTATCTGCTACTTACACAGCAACCAAGCATCATTTTAATACCATAGTCATTTAATTAATGCCACATTTTAGCAGCCCATATTTGGTGACAGATTCCCTAGCAAACTGCATTAACTCACATCATCATTTCCATAATTATGTTCAGTTCACCCTTTTAATCAGTGCCATCACAAAAACCATTTAGAACTGAAGCAGCTGCAGTAAGCTAAACAACAGTCAAGTCAGTAATGGAGAAATGCAGTATAGTTTTAACATGGAGAGCTGTTAAATACGAGAGCAGGGTGAGTCATTCTGCTCAGGATGCCAGTCAACGTCAGTGATACAGTCTGAGTTTGTCAGCTCACCTGCTCGACATCGTCTGGAGGGTAATTCTGCCACCTGGAACCATCGCTCCTCCTCAAAGTCATAGCACTCCACACTGCGGATGGCTTTAGGAGCCTGTCCCCCAACCACCATCATCACCTTCAAAACAAAAGTTCAGATCAAAACCTGTGCTTAAACAGTCACACAGTTATGTTTCTCTATTTTTTAATGTTTTATTAATCTAGTTCATGCCAATAGACGCTTTGTGTTTAGATGTATAGTTTTATCTAGGACTGGGCGATTGATGAGTATGAAATCACGCCATGCACATCTTGTTAGTGAAGCAAAGTAATGTGATCAGCAGTAAATCTCCTCCAAAGGGCACTCATGTGCTAAACCTCCAAACACCCACAAAGAAGTAACCCAGGAAATCTCCATAACGCTGCATTATAACCTAAAGATTTAAAAGTGCAATAGATGATTGTCTTCAGAAGACATTTTGTTATGCTGGTTAAAAGTCTCTGTTGCGGCCCAAACTCAAAACTGGTTCGAATAACAACAACAATCAAGGTTTGAGCCGAACATATGGAAGACACAGTCGTGTAATGGTTAAATTGACATTCCGTCAATATGTTTAATTTTTCATAAATCATAAGTTTTCAAAAGACAAAACATTAACAAAAATCAAGTAGACAGGTAGGGCAGCTAAGGTAAACAGGTCTCTGACTATACTGCCTTAAATGGACAGATCTTACCTAACTCCCGTGAAAGGAATAAAAATAGGTGAGTCTTCCGGGCCACTGCTTACCTTCGCTAAACTAAATAAATAACAAAACGTGACTATGAAAAATAAACCCCTACCTGCTACAAAACAAAGAATCAAAATAAACACGGGCATCATCCAATCCTGGATAAGCCGGGTAGAAACACTCCTCCTAGTACTCGATCGCAACAAGCACAAACCGGCAATAAATACATAGATTAATTAAATAACTCAGATCCACGTAACAGTCTCTTTATATCTGAATTGCAAACATTAAAAGTCCTGTGAAGTGCTTTGAAATGTGCATTTTTATTCGATGTTTCTCAGTTGAAACATGAAGACAGCGTGGGACAGATCGTAGCTCCACCACTAATTAAAAAACAACCACTGGCGTTTCATTTTCATCACAGCTCTGCCAGTGAGGGTTGTTGAGATTAAGTGCATCAAATAAAAAGTAAATGAGAAGCATCTTGAAGTGGGTGGGACATGTCGACACACCAAACTTACAGTGCATCCGAAAAGTATTTAGAGAGTTCACCTGTGGTCAATTCAGTTGATTGGACATGATTTGAAAAGGCATACACCGGTCTATACAAGGTCCCAAGGTTGACAGTGCATGTCAAAGCACAAACCAATCATGAAGACAAATGAATTGTCTGTAGATTGGATCGAGACAGGGTTGTCTCGAGGCACAAGGCTGGAAAAGATTACAGAAAACTTTCTGCTACTCTGAAAGTTCCAATGAGCACAGTGGCCTCCATCATCCGTAAGTGGAAGATGTTTGGAACCACCAGGACTCTTCCTGGAGCTTGCCGGCTATCAAAGCTGAGTGATCGGGGGAGATGGGCCTTAAAGAGGTGATCAATAACTCGATGGTCACTCTAGCCCCTTTCACACAGTGATACCGGTAAATATCTGGAAAATTTCCGGAACGACTTTACCGGTATGTTCAAAAAAGCGCTGTTCACACAGGCGAGGACGTTACAGAAATTTTCCGGAAAAGAGCATTCACACATCCATTCCAAAATACCGGTAAATTCTGACATCATTCACCACAAATGAGCTTTAAACAGCTGCGCTTGTATTTGTAAACAATTGACTAAATTACAGACTCTGTGGATTATCAATATTGTGAACAACTTTCGCAGGATCACTTTCGCATGTCGAGATGTTCATAATATGTGCGTGTGCAGGCGCTCACAGGCTGTTTTACAGGCACACGCAAAGCTTGAAGGTAAACAAACAATGGCTTATCATAAGCATCTCATCGATGATTATTTACACAGTTGGCATTAAGAAGAACATATAAACGTGATCTGACTAATTTCTAGCAGCTAAATGTGTCTAGAAAAATATTCAAAGGCTTTTATTCTCATAAACCGCGCGGACGTAAATGCGTCTGAATGTTGTGAATGGCTAAAGCAGACGTCTCACGTCAGCACGTTCTAGACGTGCACACGCTTATTACGGCAATCTTCCATCTGCATTCACACAGCGCAGCATTCCGGGAAATTGCCGGTAATGTTACAACTTCTCTTTCCGGAAAATAGCCAGAACGAATTTACCGGTATTTTCAAAAAGGACCTGTTCACACATACAACCTTTCGGGAAAATTGCCGGCAATTTTCCGGAAAGGTCTGTATGTGTGAAAGGGGCTTCTGTCTGAGCTCCAGCATTCTTCTGTGAAGAGAGGGGAACCTTAAAGAGGAACAACCATCTGTGCAGCAATCCACCAATCAGGCCTGTATGGTAGAGTTTCCAGACTGAAGCCACTCAACACCTGGAATTTGCCAAAAGGCATCTGAAGGACTCTCAGACCACAAGAAACAAAATTCTCTGGTCTGATGAAAATAAAATTGAACTCTTTGGAGTGAATGTCAGGCGTTATGTTTGGAAAAAAACAGGGACCGCTCATCACCCGGCTAATACCATCCCTACAGTGAAGCATGGTGGTGGCAGCATCATGCTGTGGGGATGTTTTTCAGCAGTAGGGACTTGATGACTAGTCAGAGGGAAAGATGAATGCAGCAATGTACAGAGACATCCTGAATGAAAACCTGCTTTAGTGTGCTCTTGATCTCAGACTGGGGTGACGGTTTATTTTCCAGCAGGACAAAGACCCAAAACAAACCACCAAAATATCAATGGATCAATTTCAATAAATATCAATTTCAAAAAATCTTTTTCACATTGTCATTACGGGGAATTGTGTGTAGAATTTTGAGGAAATAAATGAATTTAATACATTTTGGAATAAGGCTGTAGTATAAAAATTTTGAAAAATTGAAGCGCTATAAACACTTTCCGGATGCACAGTAAAAGCAGACGCTTACGTGATACAACTCGGTCACCAATCACTAAATCGCTTAATCACTAAATATTCCCAAGATAGAATTGGAGCTTTGACAGGGACATGATGGTTATAAATGACTGAAAAACGGCTGCACTATAGGAATTGCAAGTGCCTACAGTTTACAGCTTATAATCATTTCTCTGTTTTGTTCTGTAGATATACGATAACAATATTTATAGCTTGAAGCAGATGGAAATATGACTGCATTTCTATGAAGATCTCAATGCAGCTGCTATTACAGCCCATTGTTTTTTTCTGCCCACCAGGTGTCTGCAAAGGTCAAATGACTAAAAACTATTAATAAATATCATCAAGACAAACAAACTAATACTAACATACAAAAACTAAAATTTATTTTAATTTTCCGAGACTTTTAAGTGGTCCAAATGCATTCATATGTATTTTAATAATGTGTGGAAGGTGTAGGATCAAAAAAAGTTCATTCAATAAAAACATTCAGTCAGAACATTGCAACAGGTTGTCTTACCTCCATGTTAAAATATGTAACTGCATACAGTACCTCTACGCACCATGTTCATGCAAAAAGGATTTTCATCTGTGTGACCACAGACATGGTTCAGACAGAGACTACAGAGACTTTTTTTAATGTTTCGTAGACGTACTCTCTATAAAGTTTTCTCTCTAGTGAATGTTACTTTATGTATTGTAGTTGTCTAGTGCTCATTCATGCATTCAGTGGCTTTTGGATGATGATTTGCAGTGTAGGACGTTGTTTTTCAGTGCTATTAGGCTAACGTTAGCATTTTTCAAGTTCTCTTATTGCAACTTTAGCAGCTTTCATTGATTCGAATATCATGGCACATAGGAAAGGGGTGCATAAGTAGCATGGCATGAAAAATTTGCAACATGAGGAAATGCAAGTGTAATAAATTGAGCCATAATGCTCAGATGGTTGGCCAGTGTTTTAATGCAGCATGCTTCCCTGCACATTACAGCTGATATCAATGAAAATATCCAAAATTCTAAATGTCCTAACAGACCTTTGGGTAGCTGATTGGTGTTCTCACTCTGGTACGAATAGTCTTCATCATCGAGCGCTGATCAGCAGGCAGCAGGTGGTATTTCATGGCCTCAATTAGGTAGTCTTTACAGGCACTGCTGTTCTTCACTAGAGTTTCCTCCTCCACTCTCTACAGACACATTAAATTTCATTTACATCCACTGTAAAACAGCATTAAAGCACACATTTACTAATGCATATGCAAGCATTCACACACACACACACACACACACACACCTACCTGTACAAGGTATTCTCTGGAAAGAAGCGGCAAGCGAACATGTTCCATCAAATGAGCCAAGTGTTCCTGACGCACATCTTTATCATGCATGACCCATGCTATGACAGCTTCAAACACCTAAAAAAACCACCCACACACTCATTGTCAAATATACATACTCAGATCCTAAAAATAAAATAAACTGTGTGAAATTGAACTTTAGAATCACACAGATCTGTGATTCAGCATATACATTTAATAATGTTAAATGGGTTTAATGTGTATTAAATAGGTTATAAACCTTACTATTTCGTTGGAGTGCAGTAAGCGTACAATTCTGTGCTTCTGAATGGCTGTATTTAAATTTCTGTTATGTTTTTTCTGGTGCAAACAGCCAAATTACTTATCACTGCAAATCTCATCACGTAGCGTATTGTTAGGATGTGGGGTTACAATGTAACCTGCTTACCTAATGTTTAATTCATAATACTAATATTATATGCCAATTAATAACCAATTCATTTCGGAGACACAAGTCGCACTTCACTCTCGGACACATACTTTAACAGCCTTCCTGACTAAATGAATACAAGAAAGGCAACCCAGGGTGCTGAAATATAATTGGCTTAACTGGCAGTGGATGGGTTAAATGACCAAAACAAAGATAGACGTTCTGGCACGTAACTCACATTTTCAAAGCAGAATATTTGACTTCAGCACTGTTTTTCAGATAAACAAGAATGTTCACTTAGCATGTTTCTTAAATATCTGCACACATATTGTGGTATTTTTATAATTTAAAAAGAGTCAAAAACTTACATACAGCACCTTTAATACTAAAAAGACCTTCATTTTAAAACCCGAGGGTAAAAAATAATGGGTTTACTTCTGTTTTCTAAATAAGTTTGATGATCTGAAACATGCAAGAAATAAGAAATCAGTAAGGGGGCGAACACTTTTTCACACCACTGTATATTAAGATTGTGATGAGCTATAAAATGTCAACATATTATATCCGAAATCTTGCCTCACACCAAGGTTATTTATCAACTAATCTGATAATCTGAAAGACTTACTGACTTTGACACACAGTCATTAGGTTCTGCAGGGCTCCTCTGTATAATATTATTACCTCTAATAGGGTTCCTCTCTGGAGAAATAAGCGTTCGGTGATTCTTAATACATGTATTCATAAACTCATTCTCCTAAAAATCTGATCACAGGACATGCTTATGAGATGCATGCCAATGCCAAGTGTAAATAACGTTCAATTGCGACTGACAACTCGCTGGATGACCACTGATGAATAATAAAACAAGGTGGGAAATGGCAGAAGTGAAAATAGAATTAATAAAATAATAAAAAATCCCCCAAAAATTATATCTTTAGAAGCTTCTGTTGCCATGGAAAAAAACAGCATGGTGCCCAGGCCTTGCATCTCCCAACTCCTGTTTCCATGGCGACAAACAATCTCTCACCAGCAGCTACAGCTATTCCCATAGTGCCTCTATAACAGCAGCGTGTTTCCATCGCAACAGAGTGGTTGAAGTCTGCAGGATAAAACCACCTGTGACGTATGCTATAATTCTTCCAGGTTCAAGTCTCTTCTCCTTTTAAAATGATTAGAGAAATATCTCAATTTCAATAGTCATTTATAAGCACTGTATAGTTATATCATAGATGAAAGCAAATCAAAATAAATACGTGTACTACAGTCTCTGGACCTAGCATATCACAAACACTATCTTTTTAACAATCTATAAAAGATAAATTACTGTGCTGGGATTAGTTATAGATATAAACATGGACACTGTGGATATGGCATGGATATTATGATTATTTTTATTAATACAGAACACTTTAAACATACAGTAAGTGATCATTGCAGTTACATTGGCTGTCTAGAGTCATTTTGCTAAATTTTCCCCTCAAATGGCTGTACATGTAATATTATTATATAATAATTATATTCTAACATGTATTACAATTTATTAGGTAATATATCACTAATGAATAAATAGTAAATAATACAAAATAGTAATTTTCCTAATTGTACAATGTTATACATTTTAGTTTCTAAAATTGCAAGTTAATTCATTTTGTGTCAATTCTGCTACCCTGCAGTATTTTACCTTTAAACCAATCTAATTATCTCCCACAGCTAAGTAAAATACAGGAAATGGAAAAGATGTCACTTTCCCTCACTGATAGCATCTGATGCACTGCGAAAATCTCGCTGAGAAACTATTTTCACATAAAAAGTTCTCACAGCACAAGTAATTTATTATATCAAAACTGTTAGAACAATATCGCAGTCTTTTAAGCATGACTTCATTAGCATGATGTGCTCACAGCATTTTTGCTAGCAAGTGTGCTCATTGGCTTGATAGTTGAAAATAATCTATTATGCTACTGTCAATCTCTGTTACCAGAACAGTAATGATTTTGTCAGTATGTAACATAACTGATGGTAACAGAGTTGGCAAGCAATACTGTAATGAAATGGTTGCCAAACCAGTGCTGGCTAACCACAAGTTCCAACTTCCTTTTATGCTTTTAAGAAAAGCTGATTTATTTATAGTACCTTTTGCCAACTCTGTTACTTTCAATTATGTCACATACCAACAGTAGCAGAGTAGACAAACAGTACTGTAATTAACTTAAAAAAGAATTAACTCAAGATTGGCAAGCACTGCTTTATTAAAATATAATGTTTTTAGCATACAGGAATGAGATAAGTTTCAACTTTTTTGAAAAGTTTGTTTGTGTTTAATGTCAGCTTCTATGGCAAGAAAAAGTATAATGGAAATAAGATTATATATATATACAGTTCAGTTCATCATCATTTTCTTGTAGGCTTAGTCCCTTTATTAATCCAGGGTCACCACAGCTAAATGAACCGCCAACTTATCCAGCAAGTTTTTACGCAGCGGATGCCCTTCCAGCCGCAACCCATCTCTGGGAAACATCCACACACACATTCACACACACTCATACACTACGGACAATTTAGCCTACCCAATTCACCTGTACCACATGTCTTTGAACTGCGGGGGAAAGCAGAGCACCCAGAGGAAACCCACGCGAACGCAGGGAGAGCATGCAAACTCCACACAGAAAGGCCAACTGAGGCGAGGATCGAACCAGTGACCTTCTTGCTGTGAGGCGACAGCACTACCTACAGCGCCACTGCGTCACCTTTACAGTATATACAGTTAAAGTCACAATTATTAACTTCTCTCGTTAAATTTATTTAAATACTTTTATATTTCCCCTTAAATTCTGTTTATCGGAGAGAAGATTTACTTTCCATTTCAACACATTTCTAAACATTATAGTTTAAATAAAAAAAGTTTTAATTATTCAGTTTCTAACAACTGTTTTTTTAATCTTTGGCATGATGACAGTACATTATATTTTACTAGATATATTTCAGGATACAAGTGTTCGGTTTATTAGAGTTCAGATGGCAGGATTTTTAAAATAGTCGTGTCACAAATGTTTTCACACTGCATGTCTATCTGGGGTAGCGTTCAATCACTGCTTTGTTTACACTGCAAGATGGATGGGCGACAGGGGGTTTCACACTGCATGACTGTACATTAGGAAGAAACGGTGAAAATGTTGTCTCGGTCCACAAACTACGTCTCACAATTAAACACACACAAGAAGTGACATGGAAACAACACCAGCTCACGTAGTATATCTTTTGTTATTAAATATCTGACAGCTCCAGATCTTTAGCAGGTCAAATATCTGACGGGTGTCGGCAACTCATCTGAGATTCTCTCAGTTCACACTGTGTGATTGTTACGTGAACGAGCATCAATTTGCCTGTGATTTTAGGCATTTGTCTGTGATTTCTCAAAACCTGTCGGCGAGTCAAAATCGAGCAGTCTGAATTCGGCATTAAAGTGACCTTTAAAGACTTAACTAGGAAAGTTAGGGAAATTAGGCAAGTTATTATATAAATATTCTTGCTTAAGGGGGTTAATAACACTGACCTTACAATGTTTTATTTAAATAACTAAAACTGCTTTTATTCTATCTGAAAAATAAAACAATTAAGACTTTCTTCAGATTAAAAAATATAATAGGAAAAACTGTTTGTTTGTTTGTTTAGTGCCATGTCAGCTTCTATGGCCATTATAGGAAAAACTGTAACCTGTGCTCCGTTAAACATGATTTGGAAAATATTTGAAAATGAAAATAAATTCACAGGAGGGCTAATAAATTTAACTTCAATTGTATATACCAGGAGTGTCCAAACTCTGTCCTGGAGGGCTGGTGTCCTGCAGATTTTAGCTCCAACTTGCCTCAACACACCTGCAAGTATGTTTCTAGAAAGCCTAGTAAGAGCTTGATTAGCTTGCTCAGGTCTGTCTGATTGGAGTTAGAACTAAACTTTTCAGGACACCGGCCCTCCAGGACCGAGTTTAAACATCTCTGGTATATACATTATAACTCTAAACTTAACCCTAACTCAACCCTATAACTTATTTTTGCTAAAAACTCTAAAATTTTATTTGGATTAACAGTGTTCAAAATCACTTCAAAAGACTAAACTAAATAAAATTAACTCCTCATGATTAAAATCAAGATGGTCCAATAAAACATGCTTTATAGGTAAAGTGCTTTTACAAAGAGAACATGTGGGAAGATCTTCTCCAAGTTTTAAAAATCTGTGTATCATCCTGGAGTGACCGATTCTACAATGGGTAGGTAAAAATCTGCTAACTCTTTAAAAAGTAAAATGCATCTCCAATCATAGATTCACCCATTAAATAAACCATTAGTTGTTCGCTTTTGACATTCAGCATTTCAGAGCCAGAAACTGATGCTTGACGTCAGACCTAGCACGCAGACATTACAGATCACTAGCACTCAAGCATGACGTTACCTTTTCTTCTGAGGGAATGGTCAGCTTGTCACTTGCGATGAGGCTGCACACTTGGTCCATGCCCAGATTGAGAAACTCCTCGCTCTGCACGACCTCTGAGAAGTGTTGCTCTGTGCGTGTCAATGAGTGGGAGAGAGACTGATACTGTCAAGCAGCCACTGACACACATTTCTCCAATAAGACGCATAACTATTACGACAATTGTGTGGATGAACTTGTCTTTTATGGACAGAGACACACACCTGCGTATGTGTTGGCGAGATTGAGCAGCTCCGTGCAGGCGTGCAAATCAGCAAAGGCGCGGATACCAAGGCAGTTGGTCGGGTGAAGCTGAGTTATGAGAAACTCACAGCAGGCCTTTTTAACTTCCTGTAACTGCAGCAGACCAGCAGCTGGCAAGAGCACCTGAACACACACACACACACACACAAACACAGAAAAGACTTCACATACAATCTCAAAAGTGCCATTTTCCCCACAAAAATTCTTTTTTCTTTTGTTTACACTTCACAGTAAAACTTCATTTGTGACCATCATTAAGTTGATTAACAACAAGGGATAATCGATTAATAATTGTTCCAAGGACGAGGGCTGCAAATTAGCTTCATGGAATATGCTTCATATACGCAGCAATGGTTGTCTTTATAAAAAAAAACATCAAATGTATTGTCATTTACTGCTAAAGCCTTTACCAATCTTAGTTAACTTTAACATTTACTAATAGATTATTAACTTTAACTATTATCAATTGTTATTTAATAAAGCTGAACTAACAATGTAACACATTACAAGTAATAAAATCCTATTTGCAAACCTAAACAATAATAATATTATTTTTAATGTCCATTTCTTACACTCAAAGTGCTAAAATCCTTGTGGAAAAAAAACAAGAGTTAACAAAAAAATTAACAAAATGAATGATGTAAACGCTTTGTATATATACACAATTGTGTGGTTCAGTTTGTTAATGTTAGTTAACTCCTTCATTAACTCTTATTTATTAATGGGTCCTTCTTATACAATTTATTTTAGTGTTCAAAGAATAACTGTTAGTTAATGCAATAATTAATGGGTTGTTTTGAAGTGTTTTGAGGGGGTAGAGGTGTTCTAATTCTTTTTGCCCTTGAAACTGAGATTTTTCAAGACCACACTCTAAACCACAGGTGTCAAATCCAGTTCCTGTAGGGCCACAGCTCTGCACAGTTTAGTTCCAACCCTGCTTCAACATACTTACCTGTAGGTTTCAAACAAGCCGTAAGAACTCAATTAGTTTGATCAGCTGTGTTTAGTTTGGGTTGAAGCTAAACTGTGCAGAGCTGCGGCCCTTCAGGAACTGGATTTGACACCTGTGCTATAAACCAAGGAGTAAGAAAATTTCTCAGAATACACCAGCTACAATGACAGCATGACTGCACACGGATGTCAGGAGATCCACAAATCAGTATTTTTTTTGTCATTATTGCAAAATTTTTTACAACAAACAAGCACATGTTTTAATACATTCATAGCAACGTACGTGATTTACCGTCATGCTTTAAAAAAAAGCACTAAAATAAAACATTTAAATTTTACTAAATAAATACCTACTAATAGCTCCCGTTTAGCAGTCCCACAACATTCCAACACTCGATGACACTCAAATACCCTGTCAGAAAGTCTAGTGGCTGGGAATGACCTGTTTACACTGTCTGGTATAATGTTAATGTTGTTTTTCAGTGTTTACATAGAAACACACAATGGCCACGGACCCACTTTGTAAATACACAGTAAAGTTACAATGCCACATTAGATTGTCATAATAACATAATATTGTTGCCTTCAGTGATTTCCTGAAGATAAATATAAAAAAATGACGCAACTGGAATAACTACAGCAGTCGTGATCGTCGATCTCATATGTAGTAAGAGATTGCGATGACATATGCAGGTGCATATGCATGTGCAGGTGTTGTAGAACAGTCCCATTTCTAGGGTATATTTTGAAACCTTTTCTCTTCACTTTCTGTTTCAACAGCCAAGGGGAAGAGGTATGGGTACAAAAATAGAATTGGGATTGGGCCTAAATGTGTTCCCTTTTTTTCTTAACTATGAACAACTTTCATCTACAATTTTTAGCAGTGAAAATCAGAAGAATTAACTTATTTTTGAGAACCTCATTTCCATTGCATGACAAATGAAACAAATGCTTTATGAAATCTTCAAAATAATGTTGAAAGAGTTATTCTGTAATGTAGTGTCATTTTGTCATGCAAAGAAATAAATCAGATCTAAATTTGGTCTCAAATTGCCAGATCTACATGTCGGTCCATATTGTAAAGTAGACTTTATAATCAAACAATTTAAATTCAATTATTAACTGGCTACATAAATGAAATTAATTGAAAGTGAAAATAAATTAAATATAATTCAATTATAAATTACATAAAAATTATGAAATTAAATTAAAGTAAATAATAAATTAAATGAAATTAAATAATAGATTCAATTAAAATAAATTCAATTAAAAACAAATTAAATGAAATAATAAATTAAGTTTAATTAAAATGAAATTACATGAAATAAAATGAAATAAATTAAATTAAACAATAGATTCAATTAAATTTTAATTAAATAAAAAAAATTAAATACGATAATAAATTAAGCTAAATTAAATTTTTATAAAACAATAAATAAAATCATAAAAAATTTAATATAATAAAAAATAATAAAATAATATATTCAACAACAAATAAATTCAATGAAAATATATTTAATGAAAAAATAAACTACATTAAACTAAAATTAAATTAAATTCAGAACAAATTTAAAGAGATTAAATATTAAACTCAATTAAAATACAATTTTATTTAATTTAATTAAATAATACATCAAATTAAATAATACATCAAACTGAAAATAAACTTAACTAAAAAATAAATGAAATATTAAACTAAATTAAATTAAAGATGAATGAATGAATGAATGAATGAATGAATGAATGAATGAATGAATTAATGAATGAATGAATGAATGAATGAATGAATGAATGAATGAATGAATGAATGAATGAATGAATGAATGAATGAAATTTTGGAATTGCACCAATCTCACACCATTGAACACTGTGCCAAGTTTAAAGCAGGTCAAGTTGCACTTCACTTGACTTTTCTTAGTTTTGTTTTTTATACAGGAATGCGTCTCCTATGCACCCCCCTCACTGCTGCTCCTGCTCTATGCACATGCAGACTTCCAAACTTAAGTGACCACTAAACACTGAACATGTCATCTAGCCCCAGGCCATTCTTATTGCAAAACCCTGCAGCAAAGTTTGCATTTGAGTCCCTTCATTAAAAATTCAGCTTCTAACACCCTCTGTCTAGGCAACTGTGCAGATACAGATACATAAACTACTGACACCCACCCACACAGCATACACACACACATCCACACACTTCCTGGTTGTGTTTTTCTGTCTTCTCAGAGTATTACCAACATGATTCATTCAACTGTGTTTTAAGGACATATTTTCATGAGCCATGCAAAAGTCCAATGTGGTGCTCCGGTCACCTGCACATTCTCCTCGGTTACTTGGATTTCAGCAGTGTAAACATAGTCGATGAGCATTCCCAGAGTCCAGCCGTCAATCTCTTTGATTCGAACCTTCTTCTGGCGGCTCTCGGTCATCTCTCCTACAAAAATTTTTATTTCAATACATTGTTCTGTGGCCTTTGAGAAAATCCATTCTACTTTTAAATACATAATACTGGATAGTGTGCTAAAATTATAAAGTTCGTTACTTACTCCTACGCCCATTTATATCGAAGTTGATATTATAGCCGCACCATGTTGGTGTTTCATAACATCTAGTTTTTATGAGGTGGGTCGTTAGCCCAACGTTAGCCCAACCTGAAGAACCAGGCCATACACACATACACTAGGGACAATTTTGCTTACCCAATTCACCTATACCACATGTCTTTGGACAGCGGGGGAAATCGGTGCACCTGGAGGAAACCCAAACCAATACGGGGAGAACATGCAGACTTCTCACAGAAATGCCAACTGACCCAGCCGGGACTCGAACTAGCCACCGTGTCGCCAAAATTATAAAGTTATTAACTTTATATTACAGAACATATTTTACTTTTAGTGTTACATTTATATTCTAATAAAATAATATATTTTATGGAAATAAACAAATACATTTTTCTAGTTCAATTAAATACTATGAGGAGGTGATGGAGAGACCTGGCTTAAGCGCTCTTCATCACTGCTTTAATGTGCTTTGCAGAAATAGGGTATTTTTGTAAAATAAAGTAAAATAACAGCAATGTTTTTTTTTCTATTATTTACTATGTTTTTATTATGTTGTTTGTTTTTCTGGCTGGTATAAAATAATAATAAAAAAAACTGCTATGGTCAATAATATTAGCCCTAATATTCAATATTAAAGAAATAGTTCATACAAAATTGAAAATTCTGTCATCATTTATTTGTCTGAAGTAGTTTTTTTTTCATGTTATGGAAATCAATGGTTGCAGATTTCAGCTGTCTTACAACTTTAAAAATAACTTTTTTTTAATTATTATTCAACGGAAGAAAGAAACTCGTAAAGAATTAGAACCACATGACGGTGACTAAATTGTGAGTAAATTTGAATTATCAATTATTATTATTAATGATTATTATTTTAATAATTTTGGGGTGAACTATCCCTTTAAGACTTTTTAAATAGATTGGCTACAGAACAAACCCGTCTTTTCCAACAGGGCTGCACGATTAATTGAAAAAAGGTCGCAACCTCGATTTGTAGATATGCGATTCAGACAATTATATTTTCAACATCAGGAGAGAAGCATAAAGCCAAACACAAGTTTTTATATTGTTTTATGTACGTTGCTCAGCATCATGGACACCTCCAAACTGTGTTAAAAGTGTTACATACTGTATTTAAAAGGTAGAATTCAACAAAAACTTTAAATTCTGTCTTAATGTAATGATGTATTCGCAGCCGCAAAACCACATATGAACTTATGCACTGTTTGTTTACTACAGATAGGACGTGAGCGTGCCTGCCAATGATATCTACTCTATTGAACAGAACCTGCTTAGGCTGTGAATAACAGGTAATAACGTTTTAAATAATATTCAATTTGTTGCAAACTGAACTTAAAGTGACGGCAGTCATAACATGAGTGCATGTGAAATAAGTGAGCCTGAAAGTACTCGCATCATTTAAATGATCATATCGCATTTTAGAGTTATGATTACGACAAGCATTTGATATGTTTTTCCTTTCATAGCGAACACAAAGTGTTGTGCATGAAAATAAATTTTTAAGGGGTCAGTATAACTACTCTAGCCTATGTAATGTTAATTGTAATGCAAGAGGAAAATAATGATAATGACAAATGTTGAATTTTACCAGGGAATAAAATTATCTAATAATGTTGTTGGTGACAAATGACAAGCAGTATGTCTCAAACATGAGTATTCAACTTAAGAATTGTGAATAGTTGTACTCTGATGTCATCACTTTACTGTGAATTAACAACCAGGACATATTTGATGTCTGTTCAAGTTCACCGTTCCAAGTCTACACAAAATTGAGCATTTTTACAAAAAGTACACAGGCCTAATATTATCATTTTTGTTTTACCATATGTTTGAGAATTAACAATAATAATAGCCCACTCATATTAACTTTTATTTTACACCTACAGAATTGTAAGAAAATCATGATCTTGATTTTAAGCAAAAAAAAAAAATCGGGATTCTCATTTTAGCCAGAATCATGCAGCCCTATTGTCCAATGATGAGAATTAGCATAACCTGTCTAGTAAATGTTAAAAAAAATGTTTAAACAGGCTTTAAATAGTTTTTTGTTTGTTGGTTTGTTAATTTATTTGTTAATATTTTAACAATTTATTTGTTAATATTATTTGTTAATATTGTTAATAGCCCACTCATATTAACTTTTATTTTACACCTACAGAATTGTAAGAAAATCATGATCTTGATTTTAAGCAAAAAAAAATCGGGATTCTCATTTTAGCCAGAATCATGCAGCCCTATTGTCCAATGATGAGAATTAGCATAACCTGTCTAGTAAATGTAAAAAAAAAATGTTTAAACAGGCTTTAAATAGTTTTTTGTTTGTTGGTTTATTAATTTATTTGTTAATATTTTTCATCATAATTAATTATTCTCTACAGTGTTATCTGGATAAAGTCTTTTGTTTCTTTTTATGTAAATGGCTGCTTTGGGTTATGGATGCAGTGCTAACAATGAAATATGAGTCAGCATCAGAGAGGCAAGTATGCTTGAAGAAAATCATGTTTTTAGCTCTGTTATATTATTTTCAGAGACTATGCATCTTTAGATTCAAAAATAATTGTCAGCCAAGTAAACAGCAAAATATTCAAAGTCCATCCAGCACAAACAATTTATCTGTGCAGATCAGCAGATAACACTGAACAGAATCCAAAAACTATTTTCAACTCACCAATCTGAAACCAAAAATATTATTTTATTTGACTTTTTCCTTTTTATTAAATTATGCTTCTAACATAAGCAACACTAAATATACTTTGATTAAATGGGTCTACCCAATGTGACCTTCTATTACTGTAAATTAGCATGTGTGTAAGTGAGTGTGTGTGTTTATGGGTTTTCTCACCTGTAAACATAGCATGGAAGTAAGGACTCCCTGCAGCTAAGACGACTCGATGAGCGGCAATCTCCACATCCTCCGCAATGATGGTGACATCACACAACACACTCTGACTGCAGAGAGAGGACAAGATGTCACACACATGGACCACTTCTTCAGGACACACACAGTAACCCTAAGATGTTTTTCACATTTTGTTAATGATATTTGAAGTTAGTTAGATAGTAACAAGCATCAAAATATCTGCAAATACATGAAGCTACAACTTTCCTTAGAGCTATTTTGCAATGACTAAAGCAGGTGGCTTGTTAAGTTAGTGTGTTAGTCAGTGTGGAATGTACGTTTGTGTATAAATTATTTCAAAAAGTTACAAAATCAAAATCCACTCAATTTAGTTTTGAAAAAAAATCTATTTTTAAGAACTACAAACAGATCAATGGACTACACACAATGTTTTCTGGGGTTTTAATGATGTCAATAAATCGGCTCAAATCCTGCAATTCAAATGAAAATTAGAGAAGTTTATTTATAAAATAATTTCGAGAGGATCACATGTTTATGATTAAACACAGCTGGCCATTCATTAGCCAATTAAAGATTCACCAATCAGACAATTCCTAGGTCACTTTAAATCCCCTCAGTTCCATATCCCAGCCATCTTCATTTTGAAAAATCTCCCTTCCGCCCCTACTCTTCCTCCTTCCCTATATTGGTGGTACGGTGGCCCAGTAGTTAGCACTGTTGCCTCACAGCAAGAACGTCACTGGTTCTAGTCCTTACCAAGCCAGCCAATGTTTCTGTGCAGAGTTTACATGTTCTTCCTGTGCTCACGTTGGTTTCCCCCGGGTCCCCCTACTGTCACAAAAACTTGCAACTTAAAGGGCCATGAAACCCCCTCGTTTCAGCAGTGTGTTTTCACACCTCTACTTTGGAAAAAGTCAGAAAAGTGGGCGTGTCCAGCTCTGTTTAGGGGGGAGTGTCAGAGGAAGAAAAGCGGCTTGGTATGGGAGTGTCTATTTGGGCGCGCTGAAATTCAGAGTCAAAACACACAACCACAGCGGACAATGTGACTGTGTTTACATGGACATCTGTAGTCGAATTATTTGCCAAATTATTAAATGGTGGACTTTAACTGCAGTTTGGCTCTTTCATTCAGGGAATTCATTCATGTCCCTCCCGACAAACGTGATATTTAATTCGAGGCGCTGCTCTAAGCGTGTATTTTTCATGCAATGTTTGATACCGCACGGCGAATGAGAAAAAAAAAACTCAGCATTTCCCGGAAACTTAGATAGACACGGCAGGTAGCGTCAGAAAGCCGCGTGTGTTATTCCGGTCACAAAATCCAACACGAGGTTATTGTTTGGTTGTAACTGTTAGTGCTGACTATTGCACTCGGTTCAATAGTTTGTTTGATACGAACTGAATAAACAAAGAGCACTGGTCGCTCACTTACCAAATCTGTAGAGACAGGACAATCACCAGCAACTAGAGCCGCGTCTTTATTTAGAGGAGACTACAAACTGGATCTCAGCGTTTGCAGATGAGAACAGCTCTCAGGTAAACAATAATCCTCCTTAGACACGTAAGTTATTGTTGTCGAGCGTCGCGTACACTGTTAATTGTTAATCCACACGTGAGTCTGCCCTCTCACAGAGAGAAAATGAAAACGAAACTTAACTGCAGCAAACTATAAAAGCAACACTTCACGCTTGTTTTGCCAACACAACGTGGCGTCTTTGCCGTCTACACTGTGACAGTAATGAATATTAATGAAGTTGCACAATAGAGCGCGCTGATTGGTTTGAACCAAGCCTTACTCATGCATTAATGCATCACACTGTAAGACGTAATAAGGCTCACTCTGGCACAGACGCCCAGTCTGCACGCTGGAATACAACGCTATTATGTCATGGCCGTGACGCAGCTTCAAAAATTCGTTTCAAACAGGAAGTACAAATTTGCTTGAAATAACGCAAAAACAACCAATTTACACTTTTTAGTGAAATATAGGTGTCCTAATAGTGTTTTTAGCAGTGTGGGACACATATACGACTGACAACAGCTCAAAAAATGTGTTTTGGTGTTTCGTGACCCTTTAAGTTAATGAACTAATCCAAATCAGCACCATAGACATGCTCCCAGTAAGTAGTTATCACTTAAGAGGAATCACTATCTGTTCATTAGCTACAACAACAGGGGAGTTCTCGAGATCTACCTGAGCTCAAACTCCCCTCTCGCCCTGCAACAGAAGGGAGCCCTGGGCTCGAGGATCTTAAGAGCTCAGGGCTCTCTCCTGGACAACATGCCAAACGCTTTATAATCAATCATCAGCTAAGCTTAATCTCTTGGAAAAAATAGTCGTTTTCAGTGTTGATCATCAGCTGACACCAATAAACCTTTAGATAGGCTTGTGGAAAAACAGCTTATGGCTTTTATATGTCATATCAAGTTAAGTGCGCAAAGACCATTCTCACACTCACACACACATACATACATACATACATACAGGGTGCAATTACAGGGGCGTTTGGGGAGGTCTGACCCTCCTAATTAACACTTGATCCCCCCCCAAAGGACATCAAAACAAGATATATGAGGTCTGCCCTTTAATAGTTGAGAAATAGTTTGCTATGATCTGTATTTTAAATAATATTAATAATTACTATAATAGATAACTTCAATACACATTTGTCCACCCATATAAGGGTTCATACCATTGTGAATGCGTATGCGTGAATGTGTATGCGCCAAAAATATGAATCCATCGGTTTGAAAATGGCAAATCTAGAGCACAGGGTATCTGCACATTTTTTAACAGAAAATTTAAGACCTTTTAAGACCTTTTTAAGTCCTCTAAAATGAAAATTTAAGACTTTACCTAAAAAAAAAAAAACAGGAAAATATTCAGTGTGAACACAGAATGATGTGGTGAAGTATGGCGGCAAATCTATGGCGGCAAATCAATGGCAATATAAATCGAGCGCAGCGGTGATGTTTGCACGCGAGGAGAAGTGAACCGTGAGCAGATTTCTTGGTTGACTTGGTTTACTTGTTATCTCTAACGCTATTGGCTACTGTGCCTTTCCGGAAGTTAGCCGGGATTGGACGCAAGTTAAAAGATCATGCCGTTAAATATATATACAATTTGCAAGTCATAATCATAAGAAACTTTCTGAGAACTTTATGAACTTTATGAGGATTCAATCTCGAGAAACAGTAAAATAATATCCAAAATAATGACTTGCATTCTTTTAACATGACTTTCTGAACCCATTTGATTTGTCCGTGCAGCACTTGTCTGGTTTGTTGTATTTTACTTCATTATTAACCACAACAGCAGTGCTCATTATTACACTTGGGGATGATCTTTCTAGGAAATATTGTCTTCAGAAGAGTTTATTTGCGTTTTAGATCTTTATAGATAATTATAATTAATTTATCTTTATAGATAATTGTTAACATTGTTTGTAATATAGATCAGTGTAAAATATATATATATCTATATATATTATATATATTTTTCAATCTCAATTTTAGTTAATGATTGAATAACCTGCATATAAAGACTTCAATCAAAAATGATTAGCCCAATTAAACATAAAAAATACAGTGACAGACATTCAGATGGGTTTTTATCGCCACCTATTGAGCAACAATTTAATTTCTACAATCTTCGTTTGGCTTTACTCACTATCCATTACATCATTCCACTTCAGAGGCATACAAATACTACTTTCTATACGACAGGCCCACATCTTAAAGGTCACATATGCAGTTGATGTCAAAATTAGTAGCCCACTTTTTTCTTGTTTTATTTCGGCAAGAATAAAAGCTGTTTTAATTTTTTAAAACCCATTTTAAGGTCCATATTATTACTCTCTTTAACCTATTTATTTTTTTCGAAAGTCTACAGAACAAACCATCGTTATACAATAACTTGCCTAATTACCCTGCCTAGTTAACCTAGTTAAGCCTTTAAATGTCACTTTAAGCTGTATAGAAGTGTCTTGAAGAATATCTAGTCTAATATTATTTACTGTCATTATGACAAAGATAAAATAAATCAGTTATTAGAAATGAGTTATTAAAACTATAATGTTTAGAAATGTGTTGAAAAAAATCTTCCCTCCGTTAAATAAAAATTAGGATAAAAATAAACAGGGGGCTATTAATTCAGGCGGGCTAATAATTCTGACTTTAACTGTATAGTGGAATAACAGACTAATGGCAATATATTTACTATAAACCTTTGTACTTTATGCACTGCATGCATGTATAGCCTATTTTGTATACTATTGTCCATCCAATTTATTCTGACTTGTTCTTCACAGAAAATGAGTCAAGGACAATGAATCTTAGAAAAAAAAAAGATTTTTGTAAATTTGAACACGTTAAGATTGAGTTCAGTTTAAATGTAGGTGCTAAACTTCATCAAATGGTTCAAAACACATTTAAAGTCTGAATTATTCGTCCTGATTTAATAGCCCATGTATATTTCCCCCAATTTCTGTTTAATGGAGAGATCTTTTGCCACATGGTATAACTCTCTCTTTCTCTCCCAAGTAATAAAGTTTGTTACAGAAATATATCTCATTATTTTGATATGTCATTATATGACTTGGTCATGATGGTAAGAATAGGCATTATTATGAGATTAATTATTAAAAAAATATCTCATTATTGAAAGTAAGTCTCCACCTATTATTACTGAGAAAGTAAGTCTATGTTTCACACTGTGACATTATGATAAGATTTCCTATATAATTTTATTTAACGGGGATAGCTTACCTGCGTCCAATCCCGGCTAACTTCTGGAAAGGTAGAGTAGCCAATAGCGTTAGAGATAACAAGAAAACCAAGTCCCGCCCTAGGACTCACAAAAATCTAAACTGTTTCGCGCGAGCAAAGAGAAGAACCAGCGAGCGAGCGGAGAGAACTGATCGCGCGCGCGCTGTAGGCATGACCTCGCTCGCGAGAGCGTACATCGTGCGCACAGATAATAATGTGCACGCGCGGGACTTGTTTTCTCGCGCTGGATCAGTTGAGCGCGCGCGTGAAGATCCCCTGTGCGCTCGCGAGCTGTAATTTTCTCGCGTGTGCGTGTAGACCTGTAATCTGCTCACGGTTCACTTCTCCTCACGCGCAAACATCACCGCTGCGCTCGATTTATATTGGCATTGATTTGCCGCCATAAAACGAGTCGGACATGATATTTAAGATCCCACATGAAATTTAAGACCTCCTTATGGAAAATTACAGAATTTAAGACATTTTCAGACCTTAAAAATCGAAAATTTTATTTAAGACATTTTAAGACTTTTTAAGGACCCGCGGGGACCCTGGAGCACCAACACAAACTGTAAGTAGTTACAAAGCATGTTTCATTAAAAAAAGTGTTTGTAGGTGTCTGTAAAACTAGATGCATAGTTTGTATTTTATTATACAGTGGCTCATATATGGAAGTAAAATAAAAAAATATGTGCAGTTTTTCATAGTCATCCATTAATAGGTGCAGCAAAGAAACAAAATGTATTATCACAAATATCATTGAGAACCACTTATTATCCCTCAAAACACTGAAAACATAACAAGTTAGATCAATAAATTAGATGAATATGACTTAAATATATAATGTTGGTTTACGGAGGCATATTACCGAATATAACCGAAAAACTTGAACCCCATTGTCAATGTATAATTCCCACCCTGCACACAAACACACACTATACTCCATATATAGTTACATTTTTTATTTTTAATAAATTTGCAACAAATTCTTCTATTGTGTGTAGAATTTTGAGGAAAAAAATGAATTTAATATTTTTGGAATAAGGCTGTAACATAAAAATTGTGGAAAAAGTGAAGCCCTAGGAATACTTTCCGGATGCAATGTATGCTCTATCATTATTTTTGTAGCGTCCCAATATACATTGTTTACGGTAATAATTTTTCAGAATTTATACAAAATTACAACATTCTGGGAATGGAGACAGAATCATGAGAAAGTCCACAGAAAGTTGCATCTGCAGCCACCAGGCTGTCATACTGAGCAGAGCAGAGACAGTTGCGCCACAAGATGGTAACAAAGACTGCATAATAAGTCCTTAGAGGAGAAAAACTCAGCGTTTTCTTTTAATATTTCAGCTAGTCAAATCATTACTAAACAGGTAAGTGGCATTCTAAGTCGATCTCTCTCTTTTGTAAGTTGTAGCGCTGTATTTATACCATAGTAATCTGGTAGTGTTTGCTTTGCTTTAGCTTTTTTCGAGGTTTATTATTGTGATCTCCCGACTGCAACAGAGAAATACTGGGAAATCTCTGTAGGCTGATAGCATATAATCTTAAAATGTGGGCAAAATTACCTGTTTTGTCTTCACTGTACACATCACGCTAGAGAATTATTCAAATACTGGCTCTAAATAAGGTTTGTAAAGTAGCAATGGCTTCTGCTGTTTTGACGTCAGCTGCAGATGTGAATGGAAGGCAGAGGAAAGTAGTTTCTTGTACAAAAGGATTTTTAGATTCTCTGTGTTTGATTTTCTTTTTATATACATGATTATGGAATCGAATTGTTGCATAAACACAATATCACACTTGTAGCAGTGCGACGTGGCTGTATTTCGTCACTAAGGGTGTCACGATTTCGGTTTTAAATCTAAAGCAATCGAAATTCATGCTCAATTTTGATTATCGAATCAAAAAATGGAATCGTTGATGCTGCCACGCCCATGTCACGTCAGCTTGGCTTGCCAAGCGGAAAAAAGGTTGTTGAAGTGCTTGTTGAACTGCAGACGCAGGAGACCCGTCGACAATTTGCAAGCTCTGCTATGTAAGTAATAGGGTTGGGCCGTTAGAAAAATGCAGGCATCGCGATCCTCCGCTCCGCCCCCGTTGCAAATCCCCTCGCGAAAAATACACACTCAGGCCCTGTTTACACTAATAGGTCTTAGTTTATAAATGTCATTTTATAACGACAACGATCCACATCTACACTGGCGTTTTGCATTACTAAGCAGCCCTCCCTCCTCACTACCGCTGAAAACGCACATCACAAGACCACACACACATTCACACACAGGCTCACACACAGATGCACACACACACTGTTATGCGCTCGAGAAAGCGGGTACAGGCAGTCAGCGGGTCAGTAGACTACTTCAATCTTTCACTTTAACACTTGTACTAAGTAATTTTAGCGAACACCTCAGATACTGTTGGCTGGTTCCTGTTGGTTGTGCACCTTTTTTACCGACGCCATTATAAGGACACAGATCACTGCCTATTTATGAGTTCACGAAAAAAGTGATTGACAGGTGGTAATTATGAGTGTAACTCATTATTCATTTACTGTATGATTTGTTTCTGATTTTGTTTAGTTTTTATTTTTTTAATCGAAAGTCGAATCGAACCGTGACTTTAGAAACGAAAATGTAATTGAATCGAGGATTTGGAGGATCGTGACACCCTTAATCATCACTGGTGAGACACTAAGACACTCGGTCTGCGCAAAATGTTTTACTACAAAAAAAGTAAGCAAAACACTAAGGCACTCGGCCAACGCACGCCTCCGACCCGTGCCAATATACAGCCATATCGCACTCTACAAGTGTGATATTGTGCATATATTTTACATTAAGTTCTAAATAAAGTGAAACGTATCATCCCAAATATCACACGCACACACACCTGCGGAGCTCGTTCATGATCCTGAAGGCTTTCTTCATGTGTCGTGGATTGATGGTGACTGCACTCTGTTTCTCACACACATCATCCTTCAGCTCCACAGCTTTATGATGGCAAAGCTTAGTGCATCTGAAATACAAATATATGTTCATGTATATATAAAATAGACATTCATATCTGATTTCAATGCTTCGGCATATGAGAAGATATTCAAAGATGGCCATAGGATCTATTCCTGTTTATATATATATGGAATAGTAAAATTTCAAGATAAGTTTGAATTTTTATGTAATATTAATCAGGGTAATAAATATTACAGATGTAGTGGTCATGTAGTGGATAGTTTATGCTGATTTAGGCAATTACATATAGGTTGTATTATTTAAAAAGGCATAGTTGACTAACATGATTTAATAATTAAACATGATCAAGAATTAATTAATATTTATAATATTTACACTCATATTTTTGTAAAATAATTGTACTGTGTTTTATTTTTTGACATAGTATCCATTTAATGTAATGTATTGTATAGTGTGTATATATATAAAGAATTTATCGTGTATGGCCATACACCCAAAGGTCTTTCCACAACACCATCAGTATGCAGCATCCACTTGGATGATGCAACGGCAGCCACAGGGCAACGACACCAGTGCGCTCACCACACACCAGCTATTGGTGGAGTGAAGAGACAGTCATCGAGCCAATTCAGTGGATGGGGATGATTGGGAGGCCATGATGGATCATTGGCCAGGACACTGGGGTTACACCCCTACTCTTTGCAAGAAGTGCCATGGGATTTTTAATGACCACAGAGAGTCAGGACCTCGGTTAAACGTCTCATCCGAAAGATGGTGCTCACTGACATTATAGTGTCCCCTTCACTACACTGGGGCATTAGGACTCACACAGACTGCAGGTTGAGTACCCCCTGCTGGCCTCACTAACACCACTTCTATCAGCAACCTAGTTTTCCCATGGGGTCTCCCATCCAGGTACTGACCAGGCTCAGCCCTGCTTAGCTTCAGTGAGTAACCGGTTTTGGAATGCAGGGTGATATGGCGGGCATTTTTCATAGTTATTAAACCTGTCACAAACACCAATAATTTATTTGGTTATTTGACATAATAACATTTATTTGAAATAGCGGTGATATAGTGCAGTGTTAATTCAAATAAAGAAAATTTAAAAGCCTAAACAAATATTGAGTATTACTTTAACTTTCACATCATAATGAATCAGGAGTGGTCCTGGAGGGCCGGTGTCCTGCACAGTTTAGATCCAACTCTAATCAAACACACCTGCTTATAGATTTCTAGTGTTTTTGAAGACACTGATTAGCATCTTCAGGTGTGTTTGACTAGTGTTGGAACTAAACTATGCAGGACACCGGCCCTCCAGGACCGAGTTTGCCAACCCCTGTACTAAATAGTCCTACTCCATACATTTTACACAGATACTTCATTCATTCATTTTCCTTTGGCTTAGTCCCTCTATTCATCAGGGGTCGCCACAGCGGAGTGAACCGGCAACTTGTGCAGCATGTGTGTTAAACAGCGTATGCTGGGACATTCTAAAACGCCTAATGTGAAAAAAGCTTTTCATGGCTCAATGAACCCAAACATCAACCAGAGAAACCCAAATTTCTGTCAAAGTAAAGTTTGACAGAAATTTGGGTTTCTCTGGTTGATGTTTATGTACATTAAGCCATGATAAGCTTTTTTTACATTAATCAATTTAGAATGTCCCCAGATGCCCTTCCAGCTGCAACCCAGTACTGGGAAACATGCATACACATTTTCCACAGATAATGACAATATACAGTTGATGTCGAAAATATTATCCCCCGAATTACTAGCCCCGTTTATTTTTCCGCCAATTTTTGTTTAACAGAAAGAAGATTGCTTTAGCACATTTCTAAACATGATAGTTTTAATAACTCATTTCTAATAATGGATTTATTTTAACTTTGTCATGATGGCAGTACACATATTTGACTAGATATTTTTAAGACACTTCTAAAGTCACATTTAAAGGCTTAACTAGGGTAATTAGGTTAACTAGGAAGGTTAACGATGATTTGTTCAGTAGACTAGCAAAAAATATATAGCTTAAGGGGCTAATAATATTGACCTCAAAATGGGTTTTAAAAAATTAAAAACTGCTTTTATTCTAGCCGAAATAAAACAAATAAGACTTTCTCCAGAAGAAAAAAAAATCCGACATACTGTGAAAATACACTGTACAGTTTGTACAGTTAAAAAAAAAAAAAAAAAAAAAAAAAAATATATATATATATATATATATATATATATATATATATATATATATATATATATATATATATATATATATATATATATATATATATATATATATATATGAGCAATTCCAGAATTATGTATGTGACACTTGCAGTAAAAACTCAAAACATAAATTCACATAGAAAGTATACATTAACATTATGTTGACACATCTGTTTATATTTTCCAAAACAACTAGCCACAAAGTTATGGGATCAGAAAAATATCAATCTGTAAACATTTTTTATACTTTAAATAAGGAAAATAAACATGCATTATGGATGTGACAAAGAAAAGTTTGCGAGTTTACAGTATACAACATACTTTGTAGAAAATCTGTGAATTAAACTGCACAACCCAAAAGAAACAAACAGATATGAGTCGGCTCACTATAGAACAAAAATTAATGATTTTATTTTATTTGACATTTTTGCATTTATGAGGAAAAAGTGTCGTTATGGATGTGACACATTTCCATTATGGATGTTACAGTTGTGAAATTGCCACTTGTGTGATTTTGGTAAATTAAATATAATAGTTTGAAACACTGAAAGATACATTTATGAACTTTTAAAGTACTGTAAAATACTTGCTCACACAAAAACTGTACAAACGGTTTCTCTATTTTGGTGAAAACTTAATTTTTTTCATGGCAAGGTTGACATTTGCATGGAATTGCTCATTATTTTTTTTAATCAGGGCTGCACGGTGGCACAGTGGGTAGCACAATCGCCTCATAGCAAGAAGGTCACTGGTTTAAGCCTTGGTTGGGTCGGTTGGCATTTCTGTGTGGGGTTTGCATCTTCTCCCCATGTTGACGAGTGCTCCGGTTTCCCCCACAGTCCAAAGACATGCGGTAGAGGGTGAATTGAATAAGCTAAATTGGCCGTAGTGTATGTGAGTGTTTGCAAGAGTGTATGGGTGTTTCCCAGAGTTGGGTTGTGGCTGGAAGGGCATCTGCTGCCTAAAACGTGGTGGATAAGTTGGCGGTTCATTCCACTGTGGCGACCCTTGATTAATGAAGGGACTAAGCGAAAAAGAAAAATTATTTTTAAAGAATGGTTTTAATCATTCATTTATTTGCTTGGCACAGTTGGCAGTTAATTGTCAACACAAAAATTATGCTAATGGGCTAACAGTTATCATTAATATACATTATTAATTGATCTTCTACATGTTTACATACCTAAAACTGCATAATTACAAGCAGACGACTAAAAAAAAAGTCACCACAAAGCAAAAATGACTTTCCTTGTGAAAACATTTGGCCACCACAATGCAAGGTTTACCTGGACCACACACACACACACACACACACACACACACACACACACACACACACACACACACACACACACACACACAATGTCTTATCTCTACAGTGGCCATATGGCAGTTATCAAATGTGACATATGTGAATTGCTGAACATGTGACAGAAAGAGTGTTGGTGGTGTGTGGACAAAGACGTGATCATGTGATCTCATGGCTGAACTGATTTACTCTATATTGACATTACAGTAGTGTGAACACATGCAGCTCACACACACACACACACACACACACACACACACACACACACACACACACACACACACACACACACACACACACGGAGCTCTTACAGTGGATGTATCTCCATAGCGCTGGTCTTGTTCACATCAGTCTGCGTCTCTCCATCTCTGGCCGGACTCAGTCGTTTAAATCCCCGCTGTGTCCCGTCCACCGAACCAAGCCAAACCGGGCTGTGCTGAGTCCCGGTGTGCGGGTCCAGCTCCGCGGAGGAGGGTGAAGGTGGTCCGCAGAGAAGGTGTCGGTGTGACTGACGTGTCCGGGTAATGAGCGACAGACAGGTCCGCTGTGTGGGTGAAGAAGACAGGACACATCCAGAAACAGAGACGCTACAGCTCACATACAAAAACAAGAGTGAAGGAAAGACTGACACTCTCCTTCGGCGGAGAGCAAAACCAAGTGCGGCGCCACAGCGACCACTGCTGCTGGAAGACCACATGACAGACCGCTTCATGACAGCGTGTGTTTGTGCGCGCGCGCGCGCGTGTGTGTGTGTGTGTGTGTGTGTGTGTGTGTGTGTGTGTGTGTGTGTGTGTGTGTGTGTGTGTGTGTGTGTGTGTGAGTGGTGTGTGCGCGTGTGTGTATGTGTGGTGTGTGTGTGTGTGTTTGTGTGTGTGTGTTGTGTGTGTTTGTGTGAGTGTGTGTGTGGTTCTTGTGTATATTGTGTGTGGTGTGTGTGTGTGGTGTGTGCGTGTGTGTTTGATTGAGTTTATATTGTGTGTGTGTGTGCGCGTGTGTGTGTGTGTGTGGTGAGTGCGTGTATGCGTTGTGTGTGCGTGTGTGTGTATGTGTGTGTGTGCGTGTGTTGTGTGTGCGTGGTGTGTGTGTGTTTGTGGTCGGTGTTTGTGTGTGTTTGTGGTGTTTGTGTGTGTGTGTGTGGTGTGTGTTTATGTGTGTGTGTGGTGTGTGTGTGGTATATGTGTGTGTGTGTGGTGTGTATGTGTGTTTGAGTGGTGCGTGTGTGTGGGGTGTGTGTTGTGTGTTTGTGTGTGTGTGTGTGTGGTGTGGTGGTTGTGTGGGGTGTGTGAGTGGTGTGTGTGTTGTGTGTGGTTTGTGTTGTGTGTGTGTGTGTGTTTGTGTGAGTGTATATTGTGTGTGCGTGTGTGTGTGGTGTTTGTGTGAGTGGTGTGTGTGTTGTGTGTGTGTGGGGTGTATGATGTGTGTGTGTTGTGTGTGTGTGTGCGGTGTGTGTGTGTGCGGTGTGTGCATGGTGTGTGTGTTTGTGTGTGTGTGTGTGGTGTGTGTGTTTGTGGTTGTGGTTTTTGTACATATTGTGTGTGGTGTGTGTGGTGGTGTGTGTGCGTGTGTGGTGTGTGCGTGTTTGTTGTGTGTGGTGTGTGTTTGTGTTTATGTGTGTTTGTGGTGTGTGCGTGCATGCGTGTGTGTGGTGAGTGCGTGTATGTGTTGTGTGTGTGTGTGTGTGGTGTGCGTTTGTGTGGTGTGTGTGGTGTGTGTTCGAGTGTATATTGTGTGTGCGTGTGTGGTGTGTGTGTGTGTGAGTGGTGTGTGCGGTGTTAGTTTGTGTGTGTATGTGTGTGTGAGTGGTGTGTTTGTGTGTGTGTGGTGTGTGAGTTGTGTGTGTTGTGTGCGTGTGGTGTGTGTGTGTGTGTGTTGTTGTGTGTGTGTGGTGTGTGTTTGTGTGAGTGTATATTGTGTGTGTGTGTGCGGTGTGTGTTTGTGTGTGTGTGCGTGGTGCGGTGTGTGTGTGTGTATGTGTGTGTGAGTGGTGTGTGTGTGTTTGTGTGGTTTTTGTTTATATTGTGTGTGTTGTGTGTGTGTGGTGTATTTGTGGTGTGTGTGTGCGTGCGTGCGTGTGTGGTGTGTGTTTGTGTGTGTGTGAGTGGTGTGTGCGTGTGTGTGTGTTTGTGGTGTGTGTGTGTGTGTGTGTGGTGTGAGTGTATATTGTGTGTGCATGTGTTGTGCGTGTGTTGTGTGTGGAGTGTGTTTGTGGTGTGTGCATGCGTGGTGTGTGCATTTTGTGTGGTGTGTGTTTGTGTGTGTATGTTTGTGTGTGCTGTGTGTGTGTATGTGTGTTGTGTGTGTAAGCGTGTGTGGTGTGTGCGTGGTGTGGTGTGTGTGGTTTGTGTGTGTGTGTGTGTGAGTGGTGTGTGCGTGTGTGTGTGTGTTTGTGGTGTGTGTGTGTGCGGTGTGTGTGGTTTGTGTTTGTGTGTGTGAGTGGTGTGTGCGTGTGTGTGGTTTGTGTGTGTGTGGTGTGGTGGTTGTGTGTGTGTGTTGTGTTTGGTGTGTGTGTGTGTGTGTGGTGTGTGTGTGTGGTGTGGTGACAGGGGACATCTTCTGTCTGGAGCATCAGGTCAATCTTTTGCTGTCCAGAATCAGGTGGTTTGTCTTGGTCAGGCATCTCAGCTGAGACCTGTCCACTATGGGTGACCCTACCGGTAGCTGTGAAGTACCAGTGGCGTAGCTCTCAGCATCACTGATGCACACAAGCCCTCACAGCACGTCAAGCTGCAAACCATGTGAGGGACCCTAACCTACCCTAACCCAACAGCCAACACTAACAACAACCACTAATGTGCCAAAAAACACTCAGAGGAGACCAGCAACACGCAAGAAACCGCCTAGAAAACCTCACTAACCGCATGCCAACATCCAAAAGAACCCAAGAGCCGAATATGAGCAGCACGGACAATCACCAAAACATCCAGCAATGTGATAAACTTGAATGAAAAGTTCAATTTGATTAATTGAAAACTTATTCTATAACTATATACAATATATACAGTATGTACATACGTGCCCATGATCCTTCATCTGGCACTAGGATGGCTCAGTGCCTGGGCCTCTTCCTCCGGGGCTCCTTGGGCAGCGGCTCCTTGCTAATGTCCACCTTGATCTGAGGGGGGACGCTGGACTCGGACCTGATCTCCGTGATGAGCACACGTCCATCAGGCTGCTCGGTCTCCAGCAGCGCAGGCCGGCCCAGCTTCTCCCACAGCCGCTGCTTTACCTCCAATCCTTTCTGAAGGGTGTATCGGCCAGCAGGCTTCTTCACTGTGGAGTCCATCACACTGCGGTAGATGCCCTGGTATTCCTCCACACTCCGGCCGTGGATGGACAGCGGCTCTTCCTGCAGACACTCACCCACTGGCGGGACTGGGGCTGCGGGACGAAGGGCAGGAAGGACAGCCGCGTTCTTGAGGTGTCGCTCCAGCAAGAAGTCCCTGAGGTGTCCGGGGAGAGTCCTGGTCCTCTGTGAGCGTCGCAGCGTCATCATCAACAACTCCAAAACAACTTTCCAAACTGATGTAACTCAGCCAAGGGGAGATTTGCTCAGAGTTGTGCAGCGGGATGATCAGAATCGATCACTCTATAGACAGTAGCGTGGATTTGTAAACCAACTAGTGTTGCCGTGGTGACAGAATGACGAGGGTCATTTAAATGTACACAATTTCACCCTTAAGTCAATTAGAGCAGCAGGAGCTGTATGTACACTACAGTTTTTGTCAAATGGTATTAAACACAGAACAGCTCTTAATAAATATTAGGTATAATAATAGAGGGCCCATATACCCAGATAAATAAATAATGTCCCCGTTTGTCTTTATTATTTTCATCTTTGAACTTGAACATCGCGTCATACGTTTCCACGTCAGAACTCTGGTCACGTGTTTTAATTTATTGCAGTATAACAAAAATACAACGAGGCACAGTTCGACCATTTTCATCTACATTTACAGAACAGAGCACAAATACTAATCAAACCAATAATATAATAATAAAAATAACTAAAAACATAGAATAGACAAACACAGACAAGGAATGACTCTACAGGCTCTTCTGTCCATTTAATTTGTTTCAATAAACTAAACAGTCTTCTTCCTTATGTTGATTGATTTTAAAACAACTATAAAGATTTACTGTGGTTTTGTTTTAAGACACTTTGCAGTTATCAATAAAATTTCACCTAAATGATGCATTACTAATTGAATATTACCATCTTCTGATAAAACAAGGAAAATAACATTTATAGAAAATAGAGGGGCGGCGACAGCTGTACAAGCTTTCTGCACATATCATAATGTCAAATTTAGATCTTTTTAAGACCATTACATATTAAATTTAAGACTTGAATCACAAGATCAAAAACACGCAAACACATAAAGAGAAAACACAAACATCACAAAATTAGTGGCAAAATAAACTGAACAGTACTGAAGACAGGTTGGATGCATCATTGAACTACCGGAAAACAAACAAACAAAGAAACAAAACAAACAAACAAACATCTTACGGCTGATTTATACTTTCGCCTGGCACCGCATCGCGCAGCTCTGCTGACTAATCACACACCCCAAATGGACAAGGCTCTTGAAAACGACAAGTCAGACAGATACACTGAGAAGTAGGAAGTTTCCAGAACTATACATCACATCATTAATAGTTCAAGATTTTTTAAACAAACTATTTCTCATGATTTTTTTAATAATGATTATAAAGATTTTTATAACCATTCAAGATTTTTAAAATGAAATGTATCATTCACTTTTGTTCATATCTCTGACAGTTTTACCAATTAAAGTTAAGTATTAATAACTACAGAAAATGGGTTGCTCTACAATTTTTTGCCAAAATTTTGCCTTGGCCTTTTTTTTGGTTTTAACAAACTTATCCCTCAAGTTTTTCTAAACTTTTATAAAAACATTCCTCCTTTCCCACTGCTGTTGCTGTCACGTTACGTGGACATTGGAAAAATAAGACCTGTGCAAAAATATTTAACCTAGAACAGCAAATTTAAGACTTTTTAAGGCCTAAAATTTCGATTTTTACATTTTTAGACTTTTTAGGACCCCGCAGAAACCCTGCTGCAGAGCCGGCCCAAGGCATAAGCGAACTAAGCGGCTGCTTAGGGCCCCGTGGCCACCAGTGCAACTTGTGCTCAAACTTTTTAACTCCGCCAAAATATATAAAGGTATCAATATGGCATGAACATTTAATTAGAAGGGCCTTGCGTTTATTTGACTCTTACATACCTTGTCAAAGTCTTGTAGAAGGTATTTTGGCAAAAAAAAAATATTAGGGGAATTAAAAAACTTAAATAGATGAGTAAATAACTAACTAATGTTCTCCACTGGTGAAAACATAGGTGCTCAGAGGAGTCTGTGCTCACCTCTCAGAGCATTCTGATCAGTTGAAAAAATAGTGGGAATACATTTTTTTTTTTATTAAAAATAAACCAGGGCTAAGCATGAAATGTTCCATGTTTAGATAAAATAGTTGCTCAAGTTGTAATAAGTGTTTTAAGTTTACAGAAAATTAGAAAGCAATAAAATACTATTTTGGCAGTTTTTTTCTTAAATGCATATTCCACTAAATTGAGATTCTGCTGCTGTGATAGAGATGTGCTCTCTTCAGTCATAAACTCCTCTCTGCACATCAGCATTTTTAAGCTTGTTTGACAGATGTGCACTTGTTTTACATTGCTGCAATTCTATAAATGCGTGTTTGTAAAAGAAATTCATCATAATTTTTGATGCATTTTCCCCCTTCATTTACCAAAATTGTGATATATTGTGGCTGGTTTTCTTGTGATCTATCAATATATCGCAGAATCATTGATATCGTGATTGAAGCAGCAGTGCCCGGAACAGCAGCAAAATGCATTTTTAATGAACGGTGGCGATTAAAAAAAAAACCTTCTGATTTATACAATTGACAGTTGGTAAATACACTGCAAAAATGATTTTCTTTCTTATAGTTTTTGTG
Organism: Danio rerio; assembly: GCF_052040795.2. Classification (NCBI taxonomy): domain Eukaryota; kingdom Metazoa; phylum Chordata; class Actinopteri; order Cypriniformes; family Danionidae; genus Danio; species Danio rerio. Next base: position 22,440,927 of record NC_141021.1, read on the forward strand.
TGATTTTTAGTCCAAATATCTAAAAATTCTTAAACCAATAAGCATTTTTTAGAAGGATATTTAGTCAAAATAATGTGAATTTTTCATCAAAAAAAGCTCAGTCTGCCAATTAGGGTAAATAAAAATATTGTTTTAGGTTTAAAATAAGATTATTTTACTTATCTCATTGGCAGAATAATTTGTTTTACAAAAAAATTCATTTAATTTAGAATTATTTCTGAAAACTGAACAATTTTGGTACATATTTATTAATTTGATTGATATGCGAGTATGTCTAAAAAAATGCTTCCTGATTTAATTTGATTTTAATTTAAATAGATGTTTTAAGTTATTTGAACTACAAAATACAATATGATTTTTTTTTCAGTGTTATCATTTATATCCAATTTAAAAAAATGTATCTTTATTGTCACTATGTTTGACTGTTTGGCAGCGTCTTGAATAATAATAAAAATCAGTATGTTATTGGCTACTTCCAGCTGCTTTTGTTTCTGCCAGCCCATATTAATGTTTTGTATCTATTTATTTAGATTTGGGCAAGTAGTCATAAAAAGTTGGATCAATAGGAAGTTGTTTCTGCAGAATAATATTTAGAATTGTCTTAAAACATATATTTTATGATGTAAGCAACACAGCTACAGCGAATAAAATCGATAATGTGTGTTTTAAATTTACAGTGTGCGAATTATCAAGGATTGACGATAATTTGTCATATTGTTTGCACCAAGGGGGCCCCAAATAAAATCCTGCTTAGGGCCCCCTGAAGGCTTGGGCCGGCCCTGCCCTGCTGTATGGTGATGAGACCCAAAGGTTATGTTTATATGATTATTTACTTTTTTAAGGAACTAAATTAATATATTATTCCTAAAAAAAACATTGGCACGGCACTGCCTTAAAATAGCCACAATCAGGGATGGACTGGGTTGGGCTTTTGTCTACCTGAGATCGCTCTAAGATTTCAGTCAGTTGAATGAGTTTAGAGGAGTGATTGTGTGTGTGTGTGTGTGTGTGTGTGTGTGTGTGTGTGTGTGTGTGTGTGTGTTTGTGTGTGTGTGATTGTGTGTGATCTTGTTGACTGTTGTGTGTTCAGCTAGAACCAGAGGGATTGGGTTCTGTCAGGAGCGCTGGGTCTCTCTCTGGTCCTCTCCTTCATTCTGGTTCCTCTTCAGTTCAGTGTTTTCACCTGAGCTGAGCTTAGAGCAGTTTTACTACCTGCTCTACAAAAAAGTGTGTTCATGACTTTACATGAAAAGTAGAATAATACAACAAGAAAATATAAGAGCATCAAGCAGCATAACGAGCTGTTTTTAACCTCTAGAAATTGATGTGAACCAGATCGGAAGTCTCCAGCCAAACAGATTCCAATGGCGGCGCCCGCTCATACTTGAAGACGAGCAGTAAAACTATTCATAGTTCATTGATTCTGTCTTTTTCATTTAATTTCTGTGATCCATGCATACTTTTGTCATTTGATAAAGGAATCTCAACTCTTTGTACTCCTTTAACCCAAAACATTAGTTTCCGGTGTTTTATTTTTAAATTTCTTCTTAATTTTACATTTGTTTGATTTCATATTTTGGTTTGATGTTACATTTAATGATGCTGATAATGAATGGACGTCATTTATAATAACGATCCCATTCAAACACAGTTGTGGCAGAAGAAATAGGAGACAGGAATCTGAAATGTATGGGTTTAAGTAAAATGTTCATATGCATTTTATTCTATCATGGTCTGATAACATCTCTTCAACATTTCAAGTAAAAATATTGTGGTTTAGAGCATTTCTTCAGAAAATGGCAGCTGCCATAAAAACTCGCTGTGACTGAAAACTCCTCTAAAGCTAAAACATTAGTACTGTGTCGAGTAAACTGAGCATGTCTGAAAACTTGATACTATCTAGTTATTTTAGTCAAAAAAGAGAGAGAAATGTTTAAACGTCATTTCTATATTTAGGAAATGTCACCAGTAATTGACAAAAAAACAAAAAAACTAATTACTAATTACCAGAGAAATGTACAAAATCTAAAATGAGTCAAATCTCTGATTTTAACAGGATCAGTTGATTATTTTTGAAGGAAACCCCATCTATTAAGCTAACTTAATGAAGAAATAACAAAGCTTTTTTAACATTATATTACAATATTGAACAGCTTGGAATGAGTATATTTTCCCCTTTTCTTCTTTTTTGTCAAAGAACACTTTAAAATGAACAGTTTATTTAAGAAGGATACTTTACATTGAACAAAAGTGGGGATAAAATCATTTATTATGTCTTACATTTTTAATGCCTGTAAATGCAGTTCTTCTGAAACTTCAAGTCATCAAGGAAGTTGAAAAAACTCCTCCCTGTAAGTCTGTTCACTTTGCCCTTCACCAGGACGTAGATGTCTGTCTGAAGGGCTGAAATCCCACCTGAAAGAAGCAGAGGAACAGGATGCTAAAACATTTAGAAATAGAAACGAATATGTGGTATCAGAAAGCTTTCAGAAAATGAGCAACTGTGATCATTGTCATGTGTTTTGTATCTGCTGTGTTGTCTGTTGTCCAGCGGAGGGTTCCAGCAACTGTGGGTTGGTTTCTGAAGGTTTGTCTGTCCAATTCAGGATGGCCAGCCATTTTGGATCAAACTCAAGCTTCTCCTAGAAGATTCCTCCACAATCTGCAATGACAAAACAACTGAATCTACTTCTGGATCTCATTACCATGCTGGAAGACGCGGGATCATTACCTTCAGAATGAAGACATTAGTCAACTTAGAGAAACTTGCTGATCTTCGGGGCAGAGTTATTCATTTTTCTTAACCTGAAGGGACAAACATGTTGTTATTCATTTTGAACTGATATCTGCATTTTATTCTGAGCCTTTTCACACAGTTCATGTCTGAAACCTGTAACTGCAAGAGATATAGATACAAACTCGTGTTTACACTGACGTCGATGTATAATAATGACAGCATGCAAGCCGTTCGCAAGTAAATTGTCCACTTTTTGTTTAAAATTACTTTCTCATGACACTAAATTTCAAATATGGATGAAAAAAATGTTCTGTGGGCATACGTTGTAGCAGATATAGTGTGCACTCACCAGCCACTTTATTAGGTACACCTGTCCAACTGCTTGTTTCTAATCAGCCAATCACATGGCAACATTTCAATGCATGTAGACATGGTCAAGACGATCTACTGCAGTTCAAACCGAGCATCAGAAGGGGAAGGAAAGGTAATTTAAGTGACTCTATACGTGGCATGATTGTTGTGCCAGACGAGCTGGTCTGAGTATTCCAGAAGCTGCTGATCTACTGAGGTTTTCACGCACAACCATCTCTAGAGTTTAGAGAGAATGGTCTGAAAAAGACAAAATATCCAGTGAGTGGCAGTTCTGTGGGTGCAAATGCCTTGTTGATGCCAGAGGTCAGAGGAGAATGGCCAGACTGGCTCCAGTTGATAGAAAGGCAACAGTAACTCAAATAACCACTAGTTACAACCGAGGTGTGCAGAAGAGCATCTCTAAACGCACAACAAGTCCAACCTTAAGGCGGATGGACTACAGCAGCAGAAGACCACACCAGGTGCCACTCCTGTCAGCTAAGAACAGGAAATTGAGGCTACAATTCGCACAGGCTCACCAACATTGGACAAAAGGAGATTAAAAAAATGTTGCCTGGTCTGAGTCTCAATTTCTGCTGCGACATTCGAATGGTAGGGTCAGAATTTGGCGTCAAGAACATGAAAGCATGGATCTGTCCTGCCTTGTATCAACGGTTCTGGCTGGTGGTGGTGTTGGTTTAATAGTGTGGGGGATCATTTCTTGGCATACTTTGGACCCGTTAGTACCAATTGAGCATCATATCAACAATCGACAAATCTGCAGCAACTGCGTGATGCTATCATGTCAATTTGGACCAAAATCTCTGAAGAATATTTCCAGTACCTTGTAGAATAGATGCAACCAAGGCTTAAGGCAGTTCTGAAGGCAAAAGTGGGTCCAACCCGGTACTAGTAGGGTGTACCTAATAAAGTGGCCAGTGAGTTTATGTTACAATTAATATGTGCACAACTTTATATATTATATATGTATTTTCAGCACATTTCAAAAGATAAAAGTTGTAATAACTCTTTTCTAATAACTGATTTCTATGATCGTTGCCCTGATGACAGCACATAAAATTTTACTACATACTTTTAATGAATAAGACTTTACCCAGAATAAAATATATTATGGAAAATACTGTGAAAAATTCCTTTTTTCTGTTTGGGAAAAATATGAAAAAGAAAACAAATTTACAAGAGGGCTAACAACTTTGACTACATACTGCAATGAATGCCATGTAGTGTGTGAAACAGGCCTAATCTAAAGGGAACCAAAAGCCTTTTATTTATCAAAAGCACAGAGTGACGGTGAATGAGGACCCACCTGGTGCTGCATCAGAGTTGAGTCGAGTGCAGGTGAGCAGAGATCCAGTATCTGGACTGCAGGTGCTCTAGACACTCAGCAACAGCAGCAGCAGGGCTTCCTAAAGTACTGGTCTCCACTTCCTGTCTGAGGAACTCCTTCCTGTTGGGGGAAAAGTAATCCGTTACAATCTAAAGTCACTTAAAAAGGTAGCTCAACGTGTTACTTAGTTACTATTTAAGGAAATAAATGTGAACGTTTGTGTTATTTACTTTTTTATTTAGAGTATGGGCTTATAAAGGCCTCTGCTTATTTGCAGTTATTAATCATCTAAACTTATTTTTTTTTATTTATGGGCTTAATTCAGTCTACTTTTACTCCCCTTTATTAATCAAAAGTTTAGACACTTCACTGGTCATCATTACTGATCTGTGTGCGCCAGCTACTGGGAGAGAATGATTTAGCATTTTTATTCTGCAAAGTGTTTATAATGCCAAGCCAAGATTTGTTTCTAATTATGCATTTAATTCCTACTTTGAAATAATAAATCGACTTTAAATAAACAACGACTCAAGCTAGCTAATGGCCACTGTGTGGATCACTGTTACTGCAGTGGTTGCCAATAATAATTTTTTTTTTTTTGCTATTGTTTCTAGCTTAATAAAGAAAAAACAAATTTGATTTCAGAATCGAATGAAATTGCTTATATTTATTGCTGAATAACAATGTCAGTTTTCTATTGGCCTCAAGGCAAAGTGAGTGATTTCAGATTCTCTGCACATTTTTGCAGTTTATTTATTTAAAAATGAGGACTGGATGCTCAAAAATGTCACTCATTAAATCAATAACTAAACTATCAGAGATTATAAATATAAGAGACTAGTTATTTTTCACTTTTAAGAGTATAAGAGTAGGCACTAAAGCCCAACCCCATTTCAAAATGTCTGGCCTCGCTCCTCATTAATAGTAGTAGTAATACAGTAGGCTATGAGTAATCTCTGGGTCAATACCAATTCATTAATGAAAACTCTGAACTCAGATCTTATGCTCATGGCTACTCAGAGGTTTGAGAATACATCATTAAACCCTACCTTAATAGCCTCAAAAGAACTTTAGTGTGTCTACTTTCTGAACGAATCCCTGTTTTAAACAGCCCAGACAGCGCTGGCTTTACTTCTTTGTTGAATGATTCAGTTGTTTGAGCGAATCCTCTCACTGGTTAGACATTACTACACCTGCTGGAAGATTTAGATTCTTATTTTGAGGATTATTTTCATTTTTAATCAAAATCACACTTTTTCATATTAAAATGCAAATTTTAAAGTGCAATAAACTCTATTCTTTGAAATAAAGGGAGAGTTCACACACAAAATAATGTCGTCATCATTTACACACTTTTGTGCCATTTAAATCTGTATCAATTTCTCTGTATTGTAGACTAGTTTTGGTAAATGTTTACTTACTTCTTTTCACATTTAACACAATAATGAACTGAAATCTTCTATCGGTTGTAATTTCTGAGTCAACTTTAAACATTGAAATAGAATTTTTGCAATAATTTGCATGAATTTAACTCAGGAACACTAATAATGACTTTTTAAGTGGTCACTTGTTCACTTGTCTTCAGCGCCGTAAGTATTACATGTTTGATGACACAATCTATTCATTTCATTCATGTGTTTTAGTGAAACTCGCCTATTTCAAGACACGGATAAGAGTTTCTTTAACAAAATGATTAAAAATATTCCTAAATTAAGGTAATTAATAAATATTTTGCCAATAAACATTTAATTTTAACCGTCTGCAAGATTTATTCTATTTTTTAGTTTTAGTTTTTTATGTGTGTGTATGTGTGTGTGTGTGTGTGTGTGTGTGTGTGTGTGTGTGTGTGTGTGTGTGTGTGTGTGTGTTTGTGTGTGTGGTGTGAGTGTGTGTGTGTGGTGTGTGTGTGGTGTATGTGTGTGTATGTGTGGTGTGTGTGTGTGTGTGTGTGTGTTTGTGTGTGTGTGTGTGTGTGTGTGTGTGTGTGTGTGTGTGTGTGTGTGTGTGTGTGTGTGTGTGTGTGGTGTGGTGTGTGTGTGTGTGGTGTGGTGACAGGGGACATCTTCTATCTGGAGCATCAGGTCAATCTTCTGCTGTCCAGAATCAGGTGGTTTGTCTTGGTCAGGCATCTCAGCTGAGACCTGTCCACTATGGGTGACCCTACCGGTAGCTGTGAAGTACCAGTGGCGTAGCTCTCAGCATCACTGATGCACACAAGCCCTCACAGCACGTCAAGCTGCAAACCATGTGAGGGACCCTAACCTACCCTAACCCAACAGCCAACACTAACAACAACCACTAATGTGCCAAAAAACACTCAGAGGAGACCAGCAACACGCAAGAAACCGCCTAGAAAACCTCACTAACCGCATGCCAACATCCAAAAGAACCCAAGAGCCGAATATGAGCAGCACGGACAATCACCAAAACATCCAGCAATGTGATAAACTTGAATGAAAAGTTCAATTTGATTAATTGAAAACTTATTCTATAACTATATACAATATATACAGTATGTACATACGTGCCCATGATCCTTCATCTGGCACTAGGATGGCTCAGTGCCTGGGCCTCTTCCTCCGGGGCTCCTTGGGCAGTGGCTCCTTGCTAATGTCCACCTTGATCTGAGGGGGGACGCTGGACTCGGACCTGATCTCCGTGATGAGCACACGTCCATCAGGCTGCTCGGTCTCCAGCAGCGCAGGCCGGCCCAGCTTCTCCCACAGCCGCTGCTTTACCTCCAATCCTTTCTGAAGGGTGTATCGGCCAGCAGGCTTCTTCACTGTGGAGTCCATCACACTGCGGTAGATGCCCTGGTATTCCTCCACACTCCGGCCGTGGATGGACAGCGGCTCTTCCTGCAGACACTCACCCACTGGCGGGACTGGGGCTGCGGGACGAAGGGCAGGAAGGACAGCCGCGTTCTTGAGGTGTCGCTCCAGCAAGAAGTCCCTGAGGTGTCCGGGGAGAGTCCTGGTCCTCTGTGAGCGTCGCAGCGTCATCATCAACAACTCCAAAACAACTTTCCAAACTGATGTAACTCAGCCAAGGGGAGATTTGCTCAGAGTTGTGCAGCGGGATGATCAGAATCGATCACTCTATAGACAGTAGCGTGGATTTGTAAACCAACTAGTGTTGCCGTGGTGACAGAATGACGAGGGTCATTTAAATGTACACAATTTCACCCTTAAGTCAATTAGAGCAGCAGGAGCTGTATGTACACTACAGTTTTTGTCAAATGGTATTAAACACAGAACAGCTCTTAATAAATATTAGGTATAATAATAGAGGGCCCATATACCCAGATAAATAAATAATGTCCCCGTTTTTCTTTATTATTTTCATCTTTGAACTTGAACATCGCGTCATACGTTTCCACGTCAGAACTCTGGTCACGTGTTTTAATTTATTGCAGTATAACAAAAATACAACGAGGCACAGTTCGACCATTTTCATCTACATTTACAGAACAGAGCACAAATACTAATCAAACCAATAATATAATAATAAAAATAACTAAAAACATAGAATAGACAAACACAGACAAGGAATGACTCTACAGGCTCTTCTGTCCATTTAATTTGTTTCAATAAACTAAACAGTCTTCTTCCTTATGTTGATTGATTTTAAAACAACTATAAAGATTTACTGTGGTTTTGTTTTAAGACACTTTGCAGTTATCAATAAAATTTCACCTAAATGATGCATTACTAATTGAATATTACCATCTTCTGATAAAACAAGGAAAATAACATTTATAGAAAATAGAGGGGCGGCGACAGCTGTACAAGCTTTCTGCACATATCATAATGTCAAATTTAGATCTTTTTAAGACCATTACATATTAAATTTAAGACTTGAATCACAAGATCAAAAACACGCAAACACATAAAGAGAAAACACAAACATCACAAAATTAGTGGCAAAATAAACTGAACAGTACTGAAGACAGGTTGGATGCATCATTGAACTACCGGAAAACAAACAAACAAACAAACATCTTACGGCTGATTTATACTTTCGCCTGGCACCGCATCGCGCAGCTCTGCTGACTAATCACACATCCCCAAATGGACAAGGCTCTTGAAAACGACAAGTCAGACAGATAAACTGAGAAGTAGGAAGTTTCCAGAACTATACATCACATCATTAATATAGTTCAAGATTTTTTAAACAAACTATTTCTCATGATTTTTTTAATAATGATTATAAAGATTTTTTATAACCATTCAAGATTTTTAAAATGAAATGTATCATTCACTTTTGTTCATATCTCTGACAGTTTTACCAATTAAAGTTAAGTAATAATAACTACAGAAAATGGGTTGCTCTACAATTTTTTGCCAAAATTTTGCCTTGGCCTTTTTTTTGGTTTTAACAAACTTTTATAAAAACATTCCTCCTTTCCCACTGCTGTTGCTGTCACGTTACGTGGACATTGGAAAAATAAGACCTGTGCAAAAATATTTAACCTAGAACAGCAAATTTAAGACTTTTTAAGGCCTAAAATTTCGATTTTTACATTTTTAGACTTTTTAGGACCCCGCAGAAACCCTGCTGCAGAGCCGGCCCAAGGCATAAGCGAACTAAGCGGCTGCTTAGGGCCCCGTGGCCACCAGTGCAACTTGTGCTCAAACTTTTTAACTCCGCCAAAATATATAAAGGTATCAATATGGCATGAACATTTAATTAGAAGGGCCTTGCGTTTATTTGACTCTTACATACCTTGTCAAAGTCTTGTAGAAGGTATTTTGGCAAAAAAAATATTAGGGGAATTAAAAAACTTAAATAGATGAGTAAATAACTAACTAATGTTCTCCACTGGTGAAAACATAGGTGCTCAGAGGAGTCTGTGCTCACCTCTCAGAGCATTCTGATCAGTTGAAAAAATAGTGGGAATACATTTTTTTTTATTATTAAAAATAAACCAGGGCTAAGCATGAAATGTTCCATGTTTACATAAAATAGTTGCTCAAGTTGTAATAAGTGTTTTAAGTTTACAGAAAATTAGAAAGCAATAAAATACTATTTTGGCAGTTTTCTTCTTAAATGCATATTCCACTAAATTGAGATTCTGCTGCTGTGATAGAGATGTGCTCTCTTCAGTCATAAACTCCTCTCTGCACATCAGCATTTTTAAGCTTGTTTGACAGATGTGCACTTGTTTTACATTGCTGCAATTCTATAAATGCGTGTTTGTAAAAGAAATTCATCATAATTTTTGATGCATTTTCCCCCTTCATTTACCAAAATTGTGATATATTGTGGCTGGTTTTCTTGTGATCTATCAATATATCGCAGAATCATTGATATCGTGATTGAAGCAGCAGTGCCCGGAACAGCAGCAAAATGCATTTTTAATGAACGGTGGCGATTAAAAAAAAAACCTTCTGATTTATACAATTGACAGTTGGTAAATACACTGCAAAAATGATTTTCTTTCTTATAGTTTTTGTGTGATTTTTAGTCCAAATATCTAAAAATTCTTAAACCAATAAGCATTTTTTAGAAGGATATTTAGTCAAAATAATGTGAATTTTTCATCAAAAAAAGCTCAGTCTGCCAATTAGGGTAAATAAAAATATTGTTTTAGGTTTAAAATAAGATTATTTTACTTATCTCATTGGCAGAATAATTTGTTTTACAAAAAAATTCATTAATTTAGAATTATTTCTGAAAACTGAACAATTTTGGTACATATTTATTAATTTGATTGATATGCGAGTATGTCTAAAAAAATGCTTCCTGATTTAATTTGATTTTAATTTAAATAGATGTTTTAAGTTATTTGAACTACAAAATACAATATGATTTTTTTTTCAGTGTTATCATTTATATCCAATTTAAAAAAATGTATCTTTATTGTCACTATGTTTGACTGTTTGGCAGCGTCTTGAATAATAATAAAAATCAGTATGTTATTGGCTACTTCCAGCTGCTTTTGTTTCTGCCAGCCCATATTAATGTTTTGTATCTATTTATTTAGATTTGGGCAAGTAGTCATAAAAAGTTGGATCAATAGGAAGTTGTTTCTGCAGAATAATATTTAGAATTGTCTTAAAACATATATTTTATGATGTAAGCAACACAGCTACAGCGAATAAAATCGATAATGTGTGTTTTAAATTTACAGTGTGCGAATTATCAAGGATTGACGATAATTTGTCATATTGTTTGCACCAAGGGGGCCCCAAATAAAATCCTGCTTAGGGCCCCCTGAAGGCTTGGGCCGGCCCTGCCCTGCTGTATGGTGATGAGACCCAAAGGTTATGTTTATATGATTATTTACTTTTTTAAGGAACTAAATTAATATATAATTCCTAAAAAACATTGGCACGGCACTGCCTTAAAATAGCCACAATCAGGGATGGACTGGGTTGGGCTTTTGTCTACCTGAGATCGCTCTAAGATTTCAGTCAGTTGAATGAGTTTAGAGGAGTGATTGTGTGTGTGTGTGTGTGTGTGTGTGTGATCTTGTTGACTGTTGTGTGTTCAGCTAGAACCAGAGGGATTGGGTTCTGTCAGGAGCGCTGGGTCTCTCTCTGGTCCTCTCCTTCATTCTGGTTCCTCTTCAGTTCAGTGTTTTCACCTGAGCTGAGCTTAGAGCAGTTTTACTACCTGCTCTACAAAAAAGTGTGTTCATGACTTTACATGAAAAGTAGAATAATACAACAAGAAAATATAAGAGCATCAAGTAGCATAACGAGCTGTTTTTAACCTCTAGAAATTGATGTGAACCAGATCGGAAGTCTCCAGCCAAACAGATTCCAATGGCGGCGCCCGCTCATACTTGAAGACGAGCAGTAAAACTATTCATAGTTCATTGATTCTGTCTTTTTCATTTAATTTCTGTGATCCATGCATACTTTTGTCATTTGATAAAGGAATCTCAACTCTTTGTACTCCTTTAACCCAAAACATTAGTTTCCGGTGTTTTATTTTTAAATTTCTTCTTAATTTTACATTTGTTTGATTTCATATTTTGGTTTGATGTTACATTTAATGATGCTGATAATGAATGGACGTCATTTATAATAACGATCCCATTTAAACACAGTTGTTTATCAGAAGAAATAGGAGACTGGACTCAGAAATGTATGGGTTTAAGTAAAATGTTCATATGCATTTTATTCTATCATGGTCTGATAACATCTCTTCAACATTTCAAGTAAAAATATTGTGGTTTAGAGCATTTCTTCAGAAAATGGCAGCTGCCATAAAAACTCGCTGTGACTGAAAACTCCTCTAAAGCTAAAACATTAGTACTGTGTCGAGTAAAATGAGCATGTCTGAAAACTTGATACTATCTAGTTATTTTAGTCAAAAAAGAGAGAGAAATGTTTAAACGTCATTTCTATATTTAGGAAATGTCACCAGTAATTGACAAAAAAACAAAAAAACTAATTACTAATTACCAGAGAAATGTACAAAATCTAAAATGAGTCAAATCTCTGATTTTAACAGGATCAGTTGATTATTTTTGAAGGAAACCCCATCTATTAAGCTAACTTAATGAAGAAATAACAAAGCTTTTTTAACATTATATTACAATATTGAACAGCTTGGAATGAGTATATTTTCCCCTTTTCTTCTTTTTTGTCAAAGAACACTTTAAAATGAACAGTTTATTTAAGAAGGATACTTTACATTGAACAAAAGTGAGGATAAAGTCATTTATAATGTCTTACATTTTTAATGCCCGTAAATGCAGTTCTTCCGAAACTTCAAGTCATCAAGGAAGTTGAAAAAACTCCTCCCTGTAAGTCTGTTCACTTTGCCCTTCACCAGGACGTAGATGTCTGTCTGAAGGGCTGAAATCCCACCTGAAAGAAGCAGAGGAACAGGATGCTAAAACATTTAGAAATAGAAACGAATATGTGGTATCAGAAAGCTTTCAGAAAATGAGCAACTGTGATCATTGTCATGTGTTTTGTATCTGCTGTGTTGTCTGTTGTCCAGCGGAGGGTTCCAGCAACTGTGGGTTGGTTTCTGAAGGTTTGTCTGTCCAATTCAGGATGGCCAGCCATTTTGGATCAAACTCAAGCTTCTCCTAGAAGATTCCTCCACAATCTGCAATGACAAAACAACTGAATCTACTTCTGGATCTCATTACCATGCTGGAAGAAGCGGGATCATTACCTTCAGAATGAAGACATTAGTCAACTTAGAGAAACTTGCTGATCTTCGGGGCAGAGTTATTCATTTTTCTTAACCTGAAGGGACAAACATGTTGTTATTCATTTTGAACTGATATCTGCATTTTATTCTGAGCCTTTTCACACAGTTCATGTCTGAAACCTGGAACTGCAAGAGATATAGATACAGACTCGTGTTTACACTGACGTCGATGTATAATAATGACAGCATGCAAGCCGTTCGCAAGTAAATTGTCCACTTTTTGTTTAAAATTTTTTTCTCATGACACTAAATTTCAAATATGGATGAAAAAAATGTTCTGTGGGCATACGTTGTAGCAGATATAGTGTGCACTCACCAGCCACTTTATTAGGTACACCTGTCCAACTGCTTGTTTCTAATCAGCCAATCACATGGCAACATTTCAATGCATGTAGACATGGTCAAGACGATCTACTGCAGTTCAAACCGAGCATCAGAAGGGGAAGGAAAGGTAATTTAAGTGACTCTATACGTGGCATGATTGTTGTGCCAGACGAGCTGGTCTGAGTATTTCAGAAGCTGCTGATCTACTGAGGTTTTCACGCACAACCATCTCTAGAGTTTAGAGAGAATGGTCTGAAAAAGACAAAATATCCAGTGAGTGGCAGTTCTGTGGGTGCAAATGCCTTGTTGATGCCAGAGGTCAGAGGAGAATGGCCAGACTGGCTCCAGTTGATAGAAAGGCAACAGTAACTCAAATAACCACTAGTTACAACCGAGGTGTGCAGAAGAGCATCTCTAAACGCACAACAAGTCCAACCTTAAGGCGGATGGACTACAGCAGCAGAAGACCACACCAGGTGCCACTCCTGTCAGCTAAGAACAGGAAATTGAGGCTACAATTCGCACAGGCTCACCAACATTGGACAAAAGGAGATTGAAAAAATGTTGCCTGGTCTGAGTCTCAATTTCTGCTGCGACATTCGAATGGTAGGGTCAGAATTTGGCGTCAAGAACATGAAAGCATGGATCTGTCCTGCCTTGTATCAACGGTTCTGGCTGGTGGTGGTGTTGGTGTAATAGTGTGGGGGATCATTTCTTGGCATACTTTGGACCCGTTAGTACCAATTGAGCATCATATCAACAATCGACAAATCTGCAGCAACTGCGTGATGCTATCATGTCAATTTGGACCAAAATCTCTGAAGAATATTTCCAGTACCTTGTAGAATAGATGCAACCAAGGCTTAAGGCAGTTCTGAAGGCAAAAGTGGGTCCAACCCGGTACTAGTAGGGTGTACCTAATAAAGTGGCCAGTGAGTTTATGTTACAATTAATATGTGCACAACTTTATATATTATATATGTATTTTCAGCACATTTCAAAAGATAAAAGTTGTAATAACTCTTTTCTAATAACTGATTTCTATGATCGTTGCCCTGATGACAGCACATAAAATTTTACTACATACTTTTAATGAATAAGACTTTACCCAGAATAAAATATATTATAGAAAATACTGTGAAAAATTCCTTTTTTCTGTTTGGGAAAAATATGAAAAAGAAAACAAATTTACAAGAGGGCTAACAACTTTGACTACATACTGCAATGAATGCCATGTAGTGTGTGAAACAGGCCTAATCTAAAGGGAACCAAAAGCCTTTTATTTGTCAAAAGCACAGAGTGACGGTGAATGAGGACCCACCTGGTGCTGCATCAGAGTTGAGTCGAGTGCAGGTGAGCAGAGATCCAGTATCTGGACTGCAGGTGCTCTAGACACTCAGCAACAGCAGCAGCAGGGCTTCCTAAAGTACTGGTCTCCACTTCCTGTCTGAGGAACTCCTTCCTGTTGGGGGAAAAGTAATCCGTTACAATCTAAAGTCACTTAAAAAGGTAGCTCAACGTGTTACTTAGTTACTATTTAAGGAAATAAATGTGAACGTTTGTGTTATTTACTTTTTTATTTAGAGTATGGGCTTATAAAGGCCTCTGCTTATTTGCAGTTATAAATCATCTAAACTTATTTTTTTTTTTTATGGGCTTAATTCAGTCTACTTTTACTTCCCTTTATTAATCAAAAGTTTAGACACCTAACTGGTCATCATTACTGATCTGTGTGCGCCAGCTACTGGGAGAGAATAATTTAGCATTTTTATTCTGCAAAGTGTTTATAATGCCAAGCCAAGATTTGTTTCTAATTATGCATTTAATTCCTACTTTGAAATAATAAATCGACTTTAAATAAACAACGACTCAAGCTAGCTAATGGCCACTGTGTGGATCACTGTTACTGCAGTGGTTGCCAATAATAATTTTTTTTTTTTGCTATTGTTTCTAGCTTAATAAAGAAAAAACAAATTTGATTTCAGAATCGAATGAAATTGCTTATATTTATTGCTGAATAACAATGTCAGTTTTTTATTGGCCTCAAGGCAAAGTGAATGATTTCAGATTCTCTGCACATTTTTGCAGTTTATTTATTTAAAAATGAGGACTGGATGCTCAAAAATGTCACTCATTAAATCAATAACTAAACTATCAGAGATTATAAATATAAGAGACTAGTTATTTTTCACTTTTAAGAGTATAAGAGTAGGCACTAAAGCCCAACCCCATTTCAAAATGTCTGGCCTCGCTCCTCATTAATAGTAGTAGTAATACAGTAGGCTATGAGTAATCTCTGGGTCAATACCAATTCTTTAATGAAAACTCTGAACTCAGATCTTATGCTCATGGCTACTCAGAGGTTTAAGAATACATCATTAAACCCTACCTTAATAGCCTCAAAAGAACTTTAGTGTGTCTACTTTCTGAACGAATCCTTGTTTTAAACAGCCCAGACAGCGCTGGCTTTACATCTTTGTTGAATGATTCAGTTGTTTGAGCGAATCCTCTCACTGGTTAGACATTACTACACCTGCTGGAAGATTTAGATTCTTATTTTGAGGATTATTTTCATTTTTAATCAAAATCACACTTTTTCATATTAAAATGGAAATTTTAAAGTGCAATAAACTCTATTCTTTGAAATAAAGGGAGAGTTCACACACAAAATAATGTCGTCATCATTTACACACTTTTGTGCCATTTAAATCTGTATCAATTTCTCTGTATTGTAGACTAGTTTTGGTAAATGTTTACTTACTTCTTTTCACATTTAACACAATAATGAACTGAAATCTTCTATCGGTTGTAATTTCTGAGTCAACTTTAAACATTGAAATATAATTTTTGCAATAATTTGCATGAATTTAACTCAGGAACACCAATAATGACTTTTTAAGTGGTCACTTGTTCACTTGTCTTCAGGGCTGTAAGTATTACATGTTTGATGACACAATCTATTCATTTCATTCATGTGTTTTAGTGAAACTCGCCTATTTCAAGACACGGATAAGAGTTTCTTTAACAAAATGATTAAAAATATTCCTAAATTAAGGTAATTAATAAATATTTTGCCAATAAACATTTAATTTTAACCGTCTGCAAGATTTATTCTATTTTTTAGTTTTAGTTTTTTATGTGTGTGTATGTGTGTGTGTGTGGTGTGAGTGTGTGTGTGTGGTGTGTGTGTGGTGTGAGTGTGTGTGTGTGGTGTGTGTGTGGTGTATGTGTGTGTATGTGTGGTGTGTGCGTGGTGTGTGTGTGTGTGTGTGTTGTGTGTGTGTTGTGTGTGTGTGCGTGGTGTGGTGACAGGGGACATCTTCTATCTGGAGCATCAGGTCAATCTTCTGCTGTCCAGAATCAGGTGGTTTGTCTTGGTCAGGCATCTCAGCTGAGACCTGTCCACTATGGGTGACCCTACCGGTAGCTGTGAAGTACCAGTGGCGTAGCTCTCAGCATCACTGATGCACACAAGCCCTCACAGCACGTCAAGCTGCAAACCATGTGAGGGACCCTAACCTACCCTAACCCAACAGCCAACACTAACAACAACCACTAATGTGCCAAAAACCACTCAGAGGAGACCAGCAACACGCAAGAAACCGCCTAGAAAACCTCACTAACCGCATGCCAACATCCAAAAGAACCCAAGAGCCGAATATGAGCAGCACGGACAATCACCAAAACATCCAGCAATGTGATAAACTTGAATGAAAAGTTCAATTTGATTAATTGAAAACTTATTCTATAACTATATACAATATATACAGTATGTACATACGTGCCCATGATCCTTCATCTGGCACTAGGATGGCTCAGTGCCTGGGCCTCTTCCTCCGGGGCTCCTTGGGCAGTGGCTCCTTGCTAATGTCCACCTTGATCTGAGGGGGGACGCTGGACTCGGACCTGATCTCCGTGATGAGCACACGTCCATCAGGCTGCTCGGTCTCCAGCAGCGCAGGCCGGCCCAGCTTCTCCCACAGCCGCTGCTTTACCTCCAATCCTTTCTGAAGGGTGTATCGGCCAGCAGGCTTCTTCACTGTGGAGTCCATCACACTGCGGTAGATGCCCTGGTATTCCTCCACACTCCGGCCGTGGATGGACAGCGGCTCTTCCTGCAGACACTCACCCACTGGCGGGACTGGGGCTGCGGGACGAAGGGCAGGAAGGACAGCCGCGTTCTTGAGGTGTCGCTCCAGCAAGAAGTCCCTGAGGTGTCCGGGGAGAGTCCTGGTCCTCTGTGAGCGTCGCAGCGTCATCATCAACAACTCCAAAACAACTTTCCAAACTGATGTAACTCAGCCAAGGGGAGATTTGCTCAGAGTTGTGCAGCGGGATGATCAGAATCGATCACTCTATAGACAGTAGCGTGGATTTGTAAACCAACTAGTGTTGCCGTGGTGACAGAATGACGAGGGTCATTTAAATGTACACAATTTCACCCTTAAGTCAATTAGAGCAGCAGGAGCTGTATGTACACAACAGTTTTTTGTCAAATGGTATTAAACACAGAACAGCTCTTAATAAATATTAGGTATAATAATAGAGGGCCCATATACCCAGATAAATAAATAATGTCCCCGTTTTTCTTTATTATTTTCATCTTTGAACTTGAACATCGCGTCATACGTTTCCACGTCAGAACTCTGGTCACGTGTTTTAATTTATTGCAGTATAACAAAAATACAACGAGGCACAGTTCGACCATTTTCATCTACATTTACAGAACAGAGCACAAATACTAATCAAACCAATAATATAATAATAAAAATAACTAAAAACATAGAATAGACAAACAAACACAGACAAGGAATGACTCTACAGGCTCTTCTATCCATTTAATTTGTTTCAATAAACTAAACAGTCTTCTTCCTTATGTTGATTGATTTTAAAACAACTATAAAGATTTACTGTGGTTTTGTTTTAAGACACTTTGCAGTTATCAATAAAATTTCACCTAAATGATGCATTACTAATTGAATAACATCTTCTCCTGATTAAACAAGGAAAATAACATTTATAGAAAATAGAGGGGCGGCGACAGCTGTACAAGCTTTCTGCACATATCATAATGTCAAATTTAGATCTTTTTAAGACCATTAAATATTAAATTTAAGACTTGAATCACAAGATCAAAAACACGCAAACACATAAAGAGAAAACACAAACATCACAAAATTAGTGGCAAAATAAACTGAACAGTACTGAAGACAGGTTAGATGCATCATTGAACTACAGGAAACAAACAAACAAACAAACATCTTTAGGGTTGCCTTTGAAAAAATGAAACATGGTACGGACATCGCTACAGCGTAAATGTGTTTGTTGTTGTGACACTCATGCCCTGTTCACATGGGTGTCTGCATTAATACTAGACAGAATTTGATATTGGCGTTTTCTTCCAGTGTCTTTTTCAAATCTTTCATCATCCACACTAAAACAACTGTAAACACATTTGTTCATGTACTGTGCATGCGCACAGACGTAAGAAGCTTTTACCTGCATCAGGAGTTTATTTACTTTCCGTCTCTTTGAAACGCCATGGCAAATTGTCGCAACTGTTGTATTGCAGACTGAAAAGCAAGCTATAGTGCTACAAGATTGTCATGTTGCAAAGTTTAAGCTTGGTGAACTCTGACCTGTGAAAATGCATCATGTGATTGCATGAGACCAATAGAAGATCAAAACATGACCTCTCCGTACAGAAATTCAAAATATGGACTAATTGCTTGCCTTAATGTCTAATCATCTTGTTTAATCCCGCCACCTTTTCACAGCACCGTACAACAGAATTTCACATGCTCAAACTCTAGTGTGACTGCGGTCATAGAATTAAAATGCTGCATTGTTTTCGAAAGCCTCTAGAATGCAACACTCGGTAAAGTTTTATAAACTAGTTTCGACAGAAGCACATGATGATTGATCACAGCTGCTCTCTCATCTGTAATTAGCAATAATCCAATCAGATATATCCAAGCTTACAATAAATTGAGCGATTTCACCCTCCTGGCTCATCTTCGTTTTGGGAGAATCTCCCTTTTCACCCCTAACTCAGGCCCCCTTACATGTTAATTGACCAGGCAGTCCTGGGTTCAAATATCTCAGAGTTCAGGGTTCTCTCCTGGGACAGCATGACAGCAATTTCTAAATGTGAACTCTAGCAAACAGCGTTTTCAACTATCCATTTTAGACTGCGTCTACACAAAGATATGTTTAAACTACTAAAAATACTGACTCAGTGTGGAGGGAAGGACAAAAAAAACTGCCAGTGCTCGATGCCACTCCATTCAAAGTCAATGGGAACTGTTACGCTGACACAGAGTAAAGTAAAAAGAAATATAGAAATTTTGAAGCAACATCACGGCGACGAGATCATCGTGTAAATTCCAGCGTTGAGATTGGCCGTCTGTACTGGCCAGTACAAAGTGACATCATTGAGTTTTCAGCACAGCTGTTCATTAATTCATGAGAAAGACTTGGTTCAAACCAATCAATCAGCACGCTATACTGTGAACGAGATGCAACTTCATTAATATGCACCATAAAGCTTTGAAGACTCTTTTGTTCGGAGATATGCCGTCGTCAGTTTTGCGTTTATAAATCTGGTGTTTTACCTGAATAAAACATTTTGAATCTGGAAATGGTGAAATCTGGATTTGCCCCTCATCTTTTTTTTTTTTTTTTTTTTTTAAAAGAGGCAGTTCCAGTTCGTGTTGATTGTCCAGTCTCTACACTCTCAGAAATAAAGGTATGTGATCTGTCTCTGGGGTAGTACCTTTTCAAATTTTGCACTTGAAGGGTCCATATTTGTACCTCAAAAGTATATACGTAATTAGTACCTAAAAATTTTAGGGGAACACTTTTGTACTTTTTAGGTACTAATATGTACCCTTGGGGTATTAATATGGACCTTTTAGTTACAAATCTGTACCTTTCCAAAAGGTATCACCCCAGTGACAGCTCACATACCGTTATTTCTGAGAGTGTACAGATTTGGTATGTGATCTATGTTCTTTTGTTTATGTTTATTCAGATGGCAAAGTTAGTCTCGTCAGCAGTTCTCTTTCAGTTTTTAAAGACATTCCTTAGTCAAAATGATTTAGTTACTAAGTTTACAGTATATTAATATCACTACAATATTATGGACTAAAAAATCCTCCACTTCCACACAGCTCTTAGATCCGCTGCAAACACTGTTGCCAACTAATTTCAACGAAAAGGCGCTTAGCTCTGGCCGAAAACTCGCTAGATTACGTCATACGTTAATTTGCACATTACTGATGTCATCACGTTTTACCATTTCTGTTTGTTTAACAGCCTATGGCAGGGGTCACTAAACTTGTTCCTGGAGGGCCGGTGTCCTGCAGATTTTTAGCTCCAACCCTAATCAAACACACCTGAACAAGCTAATCAAGGTCTTACTAGGTGTACTTGAAACACCAAGGCAGGTTTGTTGAGGCAAGTTGGAGCTAAACCCTGCAGGGACACTGGCCCTCCAGGACCGAGATTGGTGACCCCTGGCCTATGGTATTTATATTTGCATTACACTTTGTCGCAAGCATGTCAATTTAACTAAATGTATTGCTGTTTGAATACAGTATATCATTTTAGTAGTGAATTTGCAGTAATCTCTCAGATGTAATAAACTTAGACAAGTTCTGAAACTCTTACTTAAAATATGTGTGATAGTGAACATGAAAAGAATGAACGGCCAAATTAAATTGTTTAAATAAAGGAGAAGCAGATCGGTTTCACTGTACAAGTAAAATACCTTCACACTGCTGGTGCTAAATCATTTGCTGTCAATATGCAGAGGGGTGATCTGCTCTCGGGCTGCAGGTGGGAGAGGCTGCTGTACGAGGACTGGGCCGCCTGTCAGTGCTCTGAGGCGGGGGAGGGGCTGGCGGCATCACCCACAGCTCGTTGAGAAGAGTAGAGACGGTACAGTATGGACAAATGACAGTCTATAAAAATCTCCAGTAACACACAAAAGAAGTCGCTGGATTTGTCGCAAGTCGCTTTTTTGAAAATTTGTCGCTAGGGGGTTCTGAAAAGTCGCTAAATCTAGCGACAAAGTGGCCAAGTTGGCAACACTGGGTGTAAAATGCTGCTCTTCGAATCACTGTCTGTCTCCCCTGCGTCTGTGTTTGTGTTACTAGTGTGAAAATGAGCTGTAGTGCACGTACGGAAACTCCCCTTTTCATGCAAACCCTTCCCTCTTTCACCACTAAACAAAGCTGGACTCAATTTCTAATTACCTTTTTCAAACTAGAGGTGTGAAAACACCCTGCTGAGACAGCAGGGGGTTCATGGCCCTTTAAATAGGGGGTAAACTACTATCCCATGAATTCATTGCGAATGAAAAAAAAAAAATCTATTGATTTTGCTTGATGCGCTCTCTGATTGGTGGAATTGTCTGCAAAGCAATATGGACTATGTAGTTATCCTGCACAAATGACCCCATTGAACATTATGGTTTGTTGACGAAATGTAAAGCAAACACACAAGACTTCATCGCTACAGTGTTTATTTTCCCTCAGTTATTTGTAGCTGAATTGCTTCCAATAAACAGAATAGTTCTCTGAAATCTTTTACAAAATATAACCAATATTTACAATAGCTGTATTAAAAATACAAAAGTAGTTACAGACTCTGCCGGTTGTCTTTGTAAAAGACATAGAAATACACGTGATTCTTTTCGATTGGGTTGGATAGAAACACAGGGAGCTAACAATGTGTAACACTAGAAGTAATGATAACTATCACAAAGTTAATATGTACTGTCATTACTATATACTGACCGTATCATGAGCGCCTATCATCTATGTAACAACTATCATTTATATGTTGTGGACTACAATCTCCTGCTTGTGAACATGTGCAATAATTCATGATCTTGATTACTGACAGATAAAATTAAATAAAAATACAAAAACATAAAATCTTTTTCCGACAGAAATGCGGGCACGTTTGGAAAGTTTTCAGGAACATGTCGGATGAGACAATTCATGTTTAAAAAGATCATATATACTCAGGAGAAACATTAAACACTGATATCGGCAAAGAGAGAGACGTCTGAGTCTATTGAGGTCTGGGTGCTGCTCACTTGCCTTCAAGTGTCCGAAAAGGATTACAAACTCCTCTGTCATTGATTGATTGATTGAAAACTCCCTCTCACATGCCCATACACACACACACACACAGTTTCTTAAACATGTGACATAATAAGCTGGCAGATTAAAACTTCAAATGAAATAATACTGTTTCTGTAGTTTTGGTAACACTGATAAAGCATTATGAGCAACAGCTCTCCTCACTACACACTTTAAAATGAGACTACGTGCTTCATTTTGTAAATGCAATAATGAAATTGTTCTTTTGTTGCCTTGTTTTGCAGAACAAAGTGCTAAGATTTTCTCTGCTCCTCTTTCACGGTGATCTCTGTGAAAGTCCAGAATGCTTTGCTGTGGTTCAGTCCATTGTCATGTTTGCATGTGGTGAAACTATGGGGTGCAGATTTATGAAGTGTCCCTTGTTAAACTGCAGATATTTGTTCGCTTTCTGTAAAGAGAAAAAACAAAGAGTTTAGAAAATGATCATTTAAAAATGTAAATAAATAAGTAGAAATATATAGACGCAAATATGACACAATGTAGACTAAATTAGATTTTTATTTCTTTTTTTTACTAAATTAACTTTTCAATAAGCAGAATTCATTTGTGCATTTCTGTGGTATTAATTGAAGTATTTTTTCATCCTAACTACACAAAACTATGCATTTTATTTGTGTTAAATAAGCTAAATAAGTCACTTTTAAACAATGTAAATACAGAATATAAAATAGTTGAATATACATAATAAATATATGAACGCAAACATACAGCTGGACTGACAAAGATGGACATGTATTTTGTTTTATAACCAATATTATTTTCATATTTAACGGTACAGTTACCAATATGTAAAATTGCACTTTATTTGACAGTTTATAATAAAACTACAGCATTAAAACCATCATATGAATCTTTATTACTGCTAAAAGACTTTTAGTTATTGTTTAATAGCTGAAAGAGTTTTTTTTATTTAAGTTAAAACATGAAACAAAAAAATACAAATACAAAAATTTAAACAGAGACTAACAAAACCATTTTTTCATGACCAATACACAATATTTCCATTACGTTTACATTTAGTCATTTACCATAATATGGAGTAAATACATTTATTTATTTACTATTTGCTTGGTAGTTTGTTTTCTACACTCACAGAAAAAAGGTACACAGTTCTACAAAAAATGTTCCTTAATAAACAGATTTGTACCTTTGTAAAAGTTGTACCTTATATGCTACAGAAAAGACCTCTAATGATACTGTTCTCTACCTTTTATAGTACAATTGAAATGAAGATACACAATTGTTCTCATAAAAAGGTACACAAGTGTTGGACAACTCCTTTATTACAACATTTATAATACTGGAAAAGCAAAGCGATTTAATGAATAATTTCCATATTAAAACAGGAATCATCATTTAAAAGCATGTGTTTAAAGAAACTCAGAAACATTCATCTATAATACAAAACAACTGGTAAAACAAAACTATAGGCATTGTAAACAAATCATTAAAGGCATTTTTAATAAACATTTGGTGAGCATTTTCTGATAAATACATTTTCATTATTGATATCTGCACCTTTTAGCGTTTGCTTTCCACTACACACACGAGCTGGCAAAAGTACTGCATGTGCAAAGTGTTCATGCAGACATTTCAGTATTGTAAAACTAATCAGACGTTGTGCATATCTCATTACAATACTTTAAAATAATCTCATTTCTATTTTAAAATTAAGTAAATTAAATTTACTTTTAAGTGATTACAAAGGTATTTGTGAAAATTGGAGAAAAATGTTTTATATTGTAGATGGGAGAATGTATTTCTGTAACATTTGTGAAGTGTTGTGAAATCCTCAGCAAAAATAGATCTTTTGATTTATGTTCAGGTGTTTTTTTATTCTCTATTGTTAATGAAAAAGGTGCATTTACACAAAAAGAATCTTTTAAAAAATATTGTTTAAAAATTTATTTAACGTTTTTATATTTACTGAAAATAAATTGACACATTTTGGATAAAGCAAAATGCCTTTAAATAGTTCTTGAAGGAACACATGACACAGATATGGCCTGTTTCCACTGAGTGGTTCGGTAGGGTTTGGTACGCTTTTATGGCCGTTTCCAGTCAAATGAAAACCGAACCGAACTGTACTGTACTGTACCACTTTTTTTTAGCCAGAATGAAAACAAAGGAACCGCCATGTTTTAAATACAATATTGGATCTGCAGATTTTAAAAACCAAAGGTACGTTTTGGTTACATTTGGTACAAATCATGTCCTTAAGGGAACAAACTGCAATATTATAAATTTGTTTCTTTGTCTTAATGTACAATTCTATTCTATAAAAAGGTCCTGCCCCAGTGACGAGGCTTTGTACCTTCTACTATTTTTTTGTGAAAGTGTATGCAAAATGAGATTTTTTTGCTTGTGAATCTTCAACATTAACATGATTTAATACATTTATATTATTTTCCATTTATTTATTTGCTTGTTTGGTTTGTTCCAATAAATTAAATAGGCAATAAAAATCATGTCAAAGTTATTATTAGTCTATGTCTAGCAGTTTTTAAAAATTTAACAGATAATCTTGTTCACACACTCACCATCTGCTTGTGATCGTCGTGGAGTCTGGCAGTGGCTGTACGGTGGTAATCTGCTGGACGAGTGCAATGGAGGAGGATCGCATGTCCTTTTAAGGAATCGAGATCTCTGCAGAGCCGCGCTGTAGTCTGGTGGGCGTCGCCCATGAGCATGACTGTTGGTGTCTGCCTCAGCCAATGAGACAGCAGTGTAACCCGGTGGTGTGGGCGGCGGCTCTCTGAAATGCCCCTCCCTCCGACTCACGGTGTTCTTGTTTGTGTTCGGAGTTTCGTCTTTTCCACCTCTGCGTTTTATCGTGCCTGTGTCTCCTTCCAGTTCATCAGCCCAGTAGCCGGTGGGAGTGGTCATGTGACTTCGCCCCATCCCGTCTGACAGCATCTCCCAGCTGCGGCTGTCGTAATATCCCACACGCTGAGGAATACTTTGGATATTGTCATGGGATCCACTCGAGCAGGATGTCCAGCTGCCACGACCGCTGTCTGCTGCGTCCAGTGATGCGCGGTCACACTGATCCTGAGTCAAGGAGTAGGACCTGAGAGAAATACACAGTAGATATTAAAATTCAACGAACAACCAATAATTTCCTAAATTGGTAACACTTTATTTTGATGGTTCATTTGAGTATTAGCAGAATGTCTGTTTAATATCTGTTTATACTGCTCCTTTAACAGACATTTAACTGACTATAAGAAACTTTGCAAGTACATGTCAACTTACATTAACCCCAACCTAACAGTAAACTTATAAATGCAATGAAAATTAGTTAACATGTAGATTCAATGTAACTTAAATTCAACAAACTGACCATCAAAATAAAGTGTGACCCCTAAATTTAGTCCAGTGGGACTCCACAGATGACCCACTGCACTGCATATTTGTATGTCTACCTTAATTAACACACTAGTTAACTAGTGATGGGTCATTCTTCAACAATTCCTTCATTTTAAATGAATCTTTTATGTGACTCGAGAACGATGACTCATCAGCGAGTGATTCGTTCATTCATGCATTTGCACATTTTTGCACATTGTGTCCTTTTTTTGAGTTTCCTACAGGGTTTGAGTTGTTCATTCATCATGTGAAAGACAGAAGCCAATCATATGAAGTCAGAAACAGAAAAAGACAAACTCATCTCTCAAGTAGGCATGGCACGATAACCATTTTCAAGGTTTACCACGGTTTGGAAAAGTTAAGGTTTTGAAATCGCCAAAATTTTATGCTATACCATTCCTACGGTATGTATTAGATTTTTTTATTTAGGTTTTTTTGCTTTGTTTTTTAGGACAACAGTATCTCTAGCAGAAAAAATGTCCAAAGAAGATGTTTTAAATCTTTTTAAAAAATCTGTGTTTTTGAAACAAAGACAGCAGAAGTCAATAATTAATTTGAATTTTTCAGCCTGACATGTTTACTGCTCCAAAATACTATAAATGTTTTTTAAAATAAAATATATTGTGTCCAAATAGGTAAAAAAAGAGTTTTAGTTTTTTACCCAGACATTTAAAAAGAATATATTTTAGAGCAGAAATCATAATACTGTGAAACAGTGATATTTATTTCCAAGAATCTTATACCGGCTTATGCCTACTCTCAAGTGCTGGGTTTGAGTCAATTATTTTTTCTTCCTTACAGCATTATAGTTAAGACATGTTTGAAGTGTGATCAATGTTTGGGCTAGTTGCAGATGTGTTTCAAATCAACTCATACTTTGGCAAATTGAACGAAATGACTCGATAAAAGATCCGTTCCTCTTGATGGGGGGGGGGGGGGGGGGGGGCAACTTGGGTTAAATTTCCTTTATTTGATAAAACCCCATTTAATTAGCAGCCAAACTTGCCAGTTTTCACTGACTTTATACGATGGTGAGACAATCTAAGAGGCCATTCACATATCGCATGTAAAACTCAATGGGAAAAGCTTTTCTTCATTAATCTCAATGCATTTTTGCGCATGTTCTCTAATGGCATTGATTGTTGCTAATCAAGCACTAGCTACACTCTCCGAAGACCCACCATTGACAAACCCTCGCTGCAGCTCTGAAACAAGTCACATTTTTAAAGAAATTTTAGAAAGCACTGCAGCGTTTGGGATTAAATAATTGTTATTACTGAAAACTGAAAGTTAAGTTGATTGGTTGGTTAACACTTCTGAGAAGTTGACAGGTTATCAACTCGCTGTGTTGTAGGTCTTGAAAAGGTAACTGCGTCATTATGTATTTGCGTGTGTGCTGCACAACTTCATTTGAAAAAATAAGCCTTTGTGAACAAAAGATACAATATGAAAACAACACCTAAAGTGACTGAAGCCCTCAGACAATCCTGACTTAAACCTGGCTATAAATCTCTGGAAAATCATTGGTGATAAACTTATGGCTAAGAAACAAAAGTCTGAATCTGAAGAACAGTTGATCAAGTGCACAGCAGAGGTCTGGGAGAGATTAGTTAGGCCCAGTTAGAGACTAACAATGTCCAGTGTTCTGATGTGCTGAAGTCATTCAAAGCAATGGTCTCTACATCCTTACAAATTTTTAACTGCTGTAATCTTCAGAAATGTTAGCTGTAATCTTTTTTGTGCTACAATCATTGGTCTAATTTCGACCACTCTGCTTTACAAAAAGTTAAAGATTTTGATAAAATGCCTTGATTATTCAGTAAAAGCCTGATCTACAAGCACTGTTCTACTTTTTCATTATTCAAATTGTGAAGATTTTGAAAATCTGATTACATTTCTGGAAAAAAAGGAGAATGTATAACAGTATAACACACTAGACATTTTAAACTAACTGTACCATTTCTTTAATAATCGATTTGAAAACTTATACATTACACCTGAAGTGTGTAAAACTCTTACCCCAGGCTTAATTGATCTGGCTCAGCCCTGCGTGCACTGAGTGGATGTGCAAGTGAATGGGGCTGAGTGTGTGTGTGGTCATCAACCATGAGGAGTTCGGAGGAAGAGGAGCTTAACAGACTCATCTGATCTGATACCTCGCTTACCACTAACTGTGGGCCTAGGAGAAAAACACATGCACAAATGATTAAGCAAGTAGATTTACTTCTCCTTACCCTCCAGATATGTCAATCTTAAAGTTTTCATATAATAGAATCTGAAGATGCATCACTCTAATGTCAAAATATGCATTCCTTTAACTGAAAAAATCTTTCCAAAATATGTATTATTAACAACACATGGTCACATGAACAAATAATCAGCAGCGGTTCTAATTTTAGTGAACATTGCATTGGTACTTCTTAACATTTTTCTTAAGTTTTAATAAGTTTTACAGAGTAAAATAAAAAATTTAACTATGCATCAAACTGGGACCGAAAACATCTGGCCACCATTTATTTATTCATATTTAATAATAAAAAACACATCTAACACAGTGCTATTAATAGTATCACTACTGAATCAAACTCTTCTCAATGAAACAACCGTACAAAATTTATCAAATATCACATACTAAGCTTTACTAAAAATATTACTGAACAAAAGTACTTCATAACCATAAAACCTCTACAATAGTAATAAAAATAACAACAGTTATTATTATTCTTATTCTTATCTTGTATATATATTCTTATATACATACATACATATATATACATACATATACACTGTACTCTATAGTACTGCCTTTTCTTTGCTTTTAAACCCCTTTTTTTTTACCCTGAAACCCATTTTGATGACTTTTGTGTAAACATTTATTAACCAAAGCTGTTCAACGCCACTAAAAGCACTTCAAGAGTTCACACTTAGATACTGTTTGACAACTTGTTAGCAAGTTAGCAGGTTTGGCATGCTGTCCCGGGAGAGAACCCTGAGCTCGGAGATAGTTGAGCCCAGGGCTCCCGCCAGGTCCATAAAGCATGTGAGGGGAGTACGAGGTCAGGTGTTCTCGAGAGCTCCCCTCGGCAAAAGAGGTAAAGGAGGAGAAGGAGTGGATGCGGGGTTTCTTTGGAAAACGAAGATAAAGGAGTAGTTCTTAGCTAGATTACTTATAGTGAGTTTGGATCAATCCGATTAGCTAGCCAATGAGTGTAGATGAGTGGCCAGCTGCAGTCAATCATATCACGTGCTCCTCTCGAAATTAGTTTGTGAAACTTCCTTTTGATCACAGGGCTACATATAATGCAATTATAATGCAGTTTAAGCAAGTTCATGATTGAACTAAACCATCTCAAATTCACAGAAATCGTAAGTGCTGATTAATTGCATTATGTGTTATCTGTGTGTATTTGTGCACACCTAGCAACCAACATGAAAAATTCAACACCGAACAGGACTATTAACAGAGCTATAAAATTGACTAACTGCTACACATCATCAGTTCATACCTTTTCTAGGTGTGCTCTGAGGTGAATTACGTGGAGAGGAGAGGATAGATGAAGTGCTTGATTGGCTGTCCTCTGGGAGCTTTCGTTGTCTGTCTCGGCCCTCTAATGACACACACACAAAAAAGTTTCTTGCTAGGGCCAGAAAGAATCTGCAGACATGTTTTGCCTATTCTGCAGAGAATTTCGTAAACAAATCTGTGGATTTATGCAGAATGATTTTGGGACTAAAACTTAAAACGTAATATATAAAAATATAATAATTGGACGCAAATCCAATCAGATCCACTTATTTAGTAAACAAAGCAAGTCTTTCATATAATATATCTACCAAAACAAGGAAAATATGATTTTAAAAATTGTATTGTAAATAAATCATAGAAACATTTTCACATTAGTCAATAATATTATTGAAAATAATTTAATTTTTGAATTAATATAAAGTTACACAAGCAAATAAATAGACTCAAAAAGAGACTAAAACTACTGATCGCCAACAGACAAATATACTATTTACATGTAATCACCAGCAGAGGGCGCTGCGAAGCTGTGAAAACTCTGATTGTGTGAAGATTTTTGTATGTATAACAGAGAAACATCTTACCGAATGGTAACTCTTTGCTAATTGACTTCTTGCGACCATGATTTCCATTGGTTTGTTGAGGACTGGCACTTCTCTGACCAGCAGGAGATGCATCAATCCGTCTCCTCTCACCAGCGTGCTTCAGTGCTGAAATAACAAACATGAATCAGTTGTACTAATAAAAAAAAAAATAATAAATTCTAACACTTCCATGCAGTATAATCGTATTAATAGTGGCTTTTATTTTGAAGCTTCCAAAAGCACATAATTCAGTCATAAACTAACTCATACACAGCCAAGGGTTTAACGCATGTGTTTTGAAGATAAATACATTTTTAATAAAAAAAAAAAAAAAGAAATGTAATGTTATAAACTACAATTACTGACTTCTGGTGGCTGCTGAATGCATGTTAAGAAAGACAGACATACACAATCATTTACGCAAGATGGGCTTACACATAAACATGACATTATACGAGAAATATACTAAATAACGTAACAGTAACTCCAAGCCAACTAGGTCAACTTCTTGTTTGTTGTGGTCTTCTGTGGTAAACTATGTGGTAAATGGTTCCTGTGAGACGTGTCTTATCCCAGAGCTTCTGCCATCAACATGTCTTGAGTCAGATACATCAGTCACGCATAGCGTGCATTCAGTCATCATCAGATGTCTACGACTGACGTTTATCATTAAAAAATGAGGAATATTTGTGTTACAAAAACACATCGTATACCTTCATAAGACATGCGATAACACCCTGGCGATGTATGGGTTAGTTTGATCATGAATTTATGCACTTTTAGCATGGAAGAGGCAGGATACATTTAATAAAAATATAAAATAATTTATACATCAGTTAAAACTACTCTGACTGTGTTTGTCTGACAGAAAATAGTCATATACACAGAGGCTGTCTTGAGGGAGTGAATTATAAGGTCAATTTCATTTTTGCTTAAATTATTCCTAACAATTGTTTAATTTTTATATTGCATTAAACTAAATGACATACTTATGTATTTATTGCCAAAAATGCCTTTAATATTAAAACCAAAACTACTTGGGTTATGTAGAGTTAATTAGGTTAATATAGATATGTTAAAATGAATTAATAAATAATAAAGCCACCTTTTTATTATAAAAACAGTATGTGTTCATTACACCTATTTAATCCTTTAACAAATCAATTCTTTTGATTTATGCGTTCATTTAAAATCATTTACATCAGATGTCCAATGCGTTGTAAAACTTTTATATCCCACAGCTCTACACTGCAATATAAACAATAATTCTAAACAAATAATAGGTTAGCTATTCCAGGAACTTTACTGTTGTCCTGTCCTAGTTAAAAACTTAATCTCTTACTAAATCATAAGAGAAATAAATACATGGTGACACTATAGGAGTACTTTAAGGGATGTAAACAATACCAATGGTCCTAGCACAGTTCCTGTTTTACATTTTAAATTATCATAGCTTACGAGAATCCCAAAGAGTCCACATATTGATAAATAATGTTATGACAGCTGTGTTAACGTTAAGTTATGACTGAATTTCCTTGTTACAGTTATGAAATAGTCTGATGACAAGCAGGAAATGTTCATGGACCAATGTTCTATAATATAAAACTATTAATATAAAACCTTTTATTAAATTTTAAATCAATCACATTCAATTTTAAAATCAGGGTATTGTTTTAAGGCAGGGATCACCAAACTTGTTCCTGGAGGTTTGGCGCCCTGAAGATTTGATCTCCAACTCTAATCAAACACACCTGAACAAGCTAATCAAGGTCTTGCTGGGTATACTTGAAACACCCAGGCAGGTGTGTTGAGGCAAGTTGGAGCTAAACCCTGCAGGGCACCGGACCACCAGGAACGAGATTAGTGACCCCTGTTTTAAGGCGTGTGTGACTCACTGGAGCTGTTGGCAGGCTCACAGGTCATGGAGAGCTCATGAAGTGTGTCCTCGTTGCTCTCGTTTGAGTGCGTGTCCAGATACTGGCGCACACGTCTGCTCATCATCTCCACCTCATACAGTTTCTTAGCACTGAGGAAAGAGCTCCGCCTGCCCTTTCTCTTTCCACCCATCGTTCCAATGTCAGACAGAGAAGAGCTGCTCACCTGACTTAGAGATCTATACAACAGAATACAACACACAGTAATCGTTAGTGCAACATGTCAACGCACTAAAACAAAATATGAAGTTAGCAATACAGCTAGATAAACAAGCCATGAATGCTGCTGGAGAATTATTATGGCATTCTTAACATGCACAAGAGGAGAATTGAGATGGGTCACTAATTTTCACAAAACTACAGTTAAATTATGTGTTCATTATGACTAGGGAGAAGAGACAGACATGAGTAATTGACTAGTCAGTTGCATATTTTCCAAACCAGCGAATTAGCAAAAATTTCAAATCAAATTAAGCAGTTACAAATTAAATAGTAAATAAATACTAATTAAACTACAAGCAAATTTGTTTTGTAGAAATCCAAAAACGTACAAACAAACAAAAAAACTTAAAAATAAAACTGTTGACATAGCTGAAAATTGTAAAAAGAAATTGTTTGAATGATAATTTAAATGTCAATTAAACTTGTAAAATAAAACTTCACCTAATATGACATTTAACGTTACAGCTGTAATAAAAGTAGTCAAAGAATAAATCAAATGATATTCTGATTTTATAGTAAACACTATAATAATAGAACAAAACATTAACCCATGCTTTGAAAAAGCAAAAAATATTTATTGCCTAATTAAACAACAAATAAATGATAAAAAACATTATATATATATATATATATATATATATATATATATATATATATATATATATATATATATATATATATATATATATAGGCAGCATTTACATTATTTAACCAATAGGTGGGGACAAACCATCACTGAATAATTCTTCAAAAATGATCCATCTAGCAATAAAACGTCAAGTTTGTCATTTATTGAAAATAAGACTAAAAATAACTAAGGGTTGTGCAAATTATAATGTTAGATTTATACATTTACGTTGCGTTATCAGCAACGTAAATGTAACAGTGAATTTTCACAGTACTGAATATTTTATTTTATTCAGCTAATTATTTTTTTCATTTTATTTTGAATAAAATTACAGGTTCTGAGTTCTTTGTTAAAATCAAAAGTTGCTTGCAGTACTACTGTTTTTGTAAGAAATGGACAGCAAATTACATTTGTCTCCTCACTTTTGGCTGATCCAAAAAATGGTCCGATCCGTCAAATAAAAAACATAATTTGATCCAAACCGTGAGATTTGTGATCCATTACACCACTTGTATGTAAATATATATATTTATATATATATGTGTGTGTGTGTGTGTGTGTGTGTAAGAACACTGTATGCCTTTTTTTTTTACATAATTAGTAGAATTACTTCATTGAATATAAGCACATAAGAAAAAAAATTATGTTTTTAATAGAGAAATGAAACATTTTATAAACACAGTGCAACCAAAACATGCCATGCTACGAATGGGATTGTTAGTATTTTAGCGCGCAACACAGCAAAACATGACAGTTAACAGTGAAAGGACAGAACGAGAGAGGCAGTACCAGTCCCACTTACCCAAGACTCCTCCACTTTTTCTTCCTAAAAGACAGATTCGCAAAGAGTCGAAAACAAAGAAAATGAAGAGATTAGGAAAGAGCAGACAAAAAGACACTTAGACAGTGAAGCCCATATAGAGTAAAAGGCCCAAAAACAAGAAGTCCAGTAAGACACCAAGCACACAAATGGCACAGAAACTATCAGCAATGGATATTTGATGATACCTAGTACATTGCAAATACAGCAATTTAACAACATCAACAGCATTTTAAAACATCATAGTGAGGTATCTTAGCTAATAAAATGAGCAAAAAAGTTAAAAAAACACCAGCAAAAATGATGTTGTCGCAAACAAAAATCTGAGTAAAGGAGCTGCATTTCTTATGTCAATAGTAGTGGTTGTCAACCTGTGGGCTGTGACCGTATGACACAAGGGTTGCCAGTTATTATTACTAGAAGTATCATTGTTAATACATGTCTAGTCTTAATGTAAAATTAAAAAACAGCAAATAAATATGTAACTTTGCTTCATTCTTTAATTTTCACACCTAGTTTAACTACCCGTTAATTTAAATCAGTTTTAGATGAAATCATGGATGTAAATGGGTTCCAGTGCTGGTTATGACTGCTCATCTAAACTGAGACCTGCACTCTCAGAACCAGGTGCAGTCGAGATCAGATTTGATTGGTGAATGCTGGAGCAGGAGTTAGGATACTCATGTTTGTACAGAGCTTGGATTAGTGGTGCTTAACACCATCTGTGGGACTCCTGCAAAATCTAACTCATAGAAGAAACAGGGGCATTATTATTAAGGCCTTTTTATTCTGGAAGCTACAAATACTACAAATCGCTGCACCTGAGTCCCTTTTTCTGTGTGGGTGATAAGCGTTTTGTTTGGTCGAGTGTGATGAATGAGTCGTGTTTTCAGGTCTGTTGTCACCATTTAGTTACAGTGAGCAAGTTCACATTACACAAATGTTGAACTTCAAAATGACTGAAAACTCTGTCCTGTGCTGGTCTAGCTGAACCCACCCTGCCAGCTCCCTGATTCCTACTGATGGTCTACCCACTGTTGACACCTGCCTGAATTTTGGTTTTCCCCGTTTCCTTAAAAAGTGTCAGCCTGAAACACTCTGGGCTAGGTGTAATGTAATGTATATTTTGAGTTTAATTAAACCATTGATGCTCTATTCAACATTGACATTTAGTTGGACTTTCATCTGAGAAAGTTACCAACCTGCCACATATAGAGGATTCATTAAAAATATATATGAATAAATAAATCTCAGTGGGTTGCAGAAAGATGTGTTTGATTTGACTCAAAATGTCTGGGTTTTATGCAGTATGTATGAAATACTTCTTTTTAGTAGATTAGTCTCTTTACCTAGTCTTAAAAAGCAATGCAGGGTCCATGGTGATGGAAGCCATTCGAACCACGTGTCTGATCTCTCGTGCGATCATCCTCAACTTCTCAAAATTCACCAGACCGTCC
The DNA here is from genome assembly GCF_052040795.2 of Danio rerio. Lineage (NCBI taxonomy): Eukaryota > Metazoa > Chordata > Actinopteri > Cypriniformes > Danionidae > Danio > Danio rerio. Next base: position 22,475,575 of record NC_141021.1, read on the forward strand.
ACCTCTGAGTTGTTGCCTTTAAGAAGATGTGTTTGACAGTCATTTTCTATCCAAACCATATAAAAATTTTGGGATTTTAGTTCCTAAATGAAAAGAGAAAGTTGAAGGTTACCCTCATGAAGGAAGGTGAGGTCTTTCTTGATGACGGGGAACAGAGGGATGACCGGCGGCTGAAGGTTGTGTTTGTTCAAAAGGTTGCGATATTTGGCCATGTTGCGAGAAGGGTCAAAAACATCCTGTAATTCAGCCAAAAGCTTCTCGTATTTTCCAGGCAACCGTTCCCATGTAGATCGCAACCGAGAGACAGGAGCCAGATTGAACCCACTGCAAAACATGTAAAGATACACTTCAGTACATGGATAGGAAACAGGCTAGTTCTAGAACTAGCACGTCGACCAATTCTTGCAAAGAACACATTTGATGTGTTTGTACATAAGTGCAATTTGTACAGAAATTTTGTCCTATATTATACTTTTACAAACAAATAATAAATTTAATATTATATTTAAATATATATTAATATAAATATATATGTAATTAATTTTTTTATTATAATATAATTAATATTATTATTATTATAATTATTATAAAAACAGCTAATCTTATACTTGATCTATACATTGCTACTCTCTTTTTATAAAAGTAAATGCTAAATTTATAAATGTGAAAAAAAAATATTGCAGACATAACTGATTTAGGTTTTAGCTATGCTTATTTCCCTTCTGATTTCTGTTAAAACGTTAAAGAAAATGTATGTAAATTAAAATATAGTGATCAATTTATTTTTCTTAATAAAACTACTAAAACTTACAAAAAAATAATAAAATTATAATATTAAATGTAATGTAATGTGTATTTACATAGCGCATTTATCATGTATGGCCATACATCCAAGCGCTTCACAATCATGAGGGGGGTCTCTCCACACTACCACTAGTGTGATTTTTAATGACCACAGTGACCTCAGTTTATCATCCTATCCGAAAGTAAATAATAAATAAATAATAGTGATGTAAAAAAAGTAATAAACAATAATTCTGTAAAGAACATAATATTTATCATTATACAACATAATACTGTAAAATAATAAAATTATTATTAATAAAAGTAAAAAGATTTTCATTTATCATTATTTGAATTAAAGTTCTGAAAATTACAGCCCTGGATATAAAACACAGAGTTATCTTGACAACACTTGTAGATGCATAAATTAGTGTTTACAGTAGGGATGTCTAGATCTAATCATGAGATCGGAAATCAGGCCCGATCACACGGTTTCAGGTTTAATTGAAATTGGACGTTACCTCCCGATCAGGACTCAAAAATATATGTGTTCTCATTTTTATAACTTATCTATAGTTATGCCCAGCAAAGCATGTGGCATGACCGCAAGCTATTGGTTAAATGCTGGCAAAGTAGAACATGGAAGCAGCTTTAAGCGGAAAGTGCCAATATGTCTGTGGTCTAAAGTTGATGACGACAACATTGCAATAACAAACTGTGAGATATGCAAAGTTGGGATTGCCTCCCGGATATTTTAAGTTGAGGTGCTATTTGTTTTTATATTAGATTTCATTATATTTACTGTTGCACTAAGGTCAAAAAGTGAAGAATGTTATTTATTACTTAATTATTCTAGCTACCTCACACAAGTGCTCTGTTTGTTAACAGAGTTGTTGAATGTTAAAATAAGGTGAATTAAATAAAACATGAGGAACATGACAGATCTGTTTCTTCACTCTTCTTTATTCTTTTTTTATGTATTATAGAAGTATCGGATCAGGTTACGGTATTGGCAGATACTCAAAATCAAATGACTCGGAGGCAAAAAAACCTGATCGGGACATCTCTAGTATACAGTGTATATGTACAGACATAAAGTCTACCTGATAATGGCGAACATAGAGTTGAAGTTCTTGCAGTCGCGGCAGTGAAGAGCAATCTTAATAAAGTGCTTGATGATCTTCACTCTTTTGGCCAGGTTGGTTTCCTGAACAATCTCTGTGGCGACCCAGAAAGTCTCCTGGTTCACCAGACCCTCAAAGTTGCGCAGGTTTGTGGGAGGCTCTTGTGGGTGAAGCTTAAAGAGGTCATTGATGTAATCTGTCGGTTCGATGCAGGAGAAGAGCAGATAGTTGCGTGCTGAAAGCTGATTGGCTATCTCCATTGAGCTCAAAGACAACAGGGGCACCACAGATTCTCTCTGCATCTCCAGTGCTTCCACATCCGAACACAGCGTCTCGGTTTCCATATTGCTCTTTAGATAGTACCTTAAGAAAAAGTAGCAGACAACATTAAAAGAAATTGTCTAAATTGTCTATTTGACTTCTTAAATTCAGCTTAAGGCCAAACCTGGCACTCAGTTGGATCCTGTCAGCCAGTTTGGACAGTTGATCAGGCAGTCGTCTCTGCTTGATAACTCCTTCCTGTGTGACTGAAACTTCACAGAGCGAAAAAGCTTCGGGACTCGCAGACAAGCCAAATTCTTTTATGGCTAGATTGGCAGCTTCTCTGGCTGTGGTGTCTCTATTGGCCAGTAAGTAACGGCTTTGCTGATCTGCCTTGAAAATGCGCAGCACCTGGTCTTGCAACTCTGTAAATAAAGAAAGTGTAAGCAAACCATAAACAAAGGTAAACAAGAAACTTCAAAACCTCAACCAGCACTAGGATCCAAACATTCCTGCATAGCAAAGATAGCATGCAACTTCTAGAACTATATAGGATGAGTAAACGAAGGAGATGTCGAAGAGATAGTTGCAAATGATGAGATGACGGAGACCCTGATAACAAAGCCAAAAGGATTCAACTGGAGATCCAGAACAGGCAGAAGTGTCTAGAGAAAACATGTTGAAAAGTGCAACGCCTTGAAGAGAAAAGTAGAAAGATTTGTTTTTTAAACGAGACAAAACAGGCAGAGATTTATTGGAAAGTAAAGCTATTAAAAGGACAGCTTCTTCAGTAACAACTCAATACTTGAATCAAAGTAAAATCTGCTTTTGGTAGTCCCCCTTAGCACTGACCACAAAATGTACTTTAATTGATTTTTTTATGTATACAAATATTAAGAAATTCTCTTCATAGTCAGATCACCCAATAATCAATCTGTGAAATTGTTGGTACACTACTTACACCTAAAAATGGGGGTGGATGGGGTTGGTTTACTTAAAACTTTTTTATTATTATTGCTGTTGGTCACATTGTTATTTTAATGCTTTTATAATTATATGAAATGGTATAAAACTAAATCTTAACGGATGTCATTGAGTAAATAATAATGAATCGGTTGTCAAAAAAGAAAGTCTATAATGTTTTAGTTTTTAACGTTTTTTAGCTAGCTAGTCAGCTAGATACTTTATTGATCCAAAATTAATTGACACCAATAAAGTTTAAACCATGAAGGCAAGCCTGTAGATATCATAGAAGCAATTTGCAAACTTGACATGGAAGTTTTAATGATGTGATGCAAAAATGGAAATGCTTTCAATCATTCGTCTGCTTTAGAATGTTGGGTAATCAAAGCTTTGGTGGTCCCAAGTGTATTTTTGTCTTGCTATGGAAGTCAATGGGGACCGTCCACTACTTGTTGAAGAACAACATTCTTCTTACATATAATTGTGTGCAAACAAACTTTAAGTGTATATTTTTGGGGTGAACTATTAGCTTTGGCAAAATTTTAATTATGCGTACATGTGAATACTACAGCATTGAATTTTATTATTACTGATAAACTAAAATAAGCTTTACATTATTTAAAATGCTGTTAAGTAACGATGTTAACCAATGAGAAGCTTCAACAGGATCTACAGAAACACATACAAAATGGTTACAGTGGTCTCTCAGCTATAGTTTGAAGAACAATCATTTAACTACTGGCCCTATAAGCCTAGTGGCAACGTTTTCACATGGCACAATGTGTATGGAGTCTACGCCGACAGGCCACTGAAATAAAACAGAGACAATGTAATAAAGTGCGGAAATAATTTCACAGCCTTTAGGGCATTTTTAGTTATTTTTATTTCCAGAGCGTGACTCAGACTTGCCAGACAACTGGCATAACATAGTATATTGACAAAAACACACGGCAACAGTGCAGCTACACCCCTTTTTTTTACTTTCAAGAAAATGAGAACTTCCCATAAGTCTTGTTTTTATCCACAAATAACAAATCATCCATGGTGATGCCATTAGTGTGAAAACATTGCCACTGACTCAAGTTCCAAAAACAAATCAGATCAGTAAACCACTGATTACTACACAGGGCTGAAAAGATCAGCAGACCGAAGAGTAGGAAAGACAGTCAGCCAAAGAAAACTACAACAGATTGTGATTGAGAAAGACAGACAGGCCGCTACATTAGACAGGTTTCTATGAAGACGAACAGCTATCTATAGGAAAAAGAGGAACTATATGACAGGTGTCTAAAAAGGAGACCAGATCCGCAGTGCACAAATACTCACGAGTGAATCCAGGTGCTGTGAGCAAGGAGAGGGTGGCGGGATCATTAGTATATTGCACAGATATAAAAGAAGGAAAGCAGGAATATGTAAAGCAGCAGTGGAGCAGAATGTCTATGTGTAGATGAATCCACAGTAAATACAGTAAACAGAGGTAGTAGTAAATTATGAGTAGCATTTACAGTGCTTCCCACAGGTTTGAAAAATACTTGCGGTGTTAAGCCGGATTGAAACACACCATTTACCCAAATCACGTAAATAGTTACTATATGCGACAAACACAATATCACTTCATTTTTAACATTAATTGTATTTCTGACAGCTATAAAGTGTTTTTTTTTTCAAAGAGTAAAAAAAAAAAAAAAGATTTGAAAAACAAAAAGAAAAACAAAAAAAAAAAACACATCTATTTCTCTTATTTGTATACTATTAAGGAGCCATGTGCACCCACTGAAAGGTAAAATCTGCTGCTCTCTTTCTTTCAAGTTCAAAGCAAACTTGAATGCCAAATCATTTTAGATGTGTATATAAAATAGCCTATGTAATATATTAACATCAAATTAATAAAATAATCAGAAAATAAGAAATGACAGAAAAAGGAATAAAAACACAACATCTCTAAAAATTGTCATAACTACAAGATTAATCTTTGTAAATTATTTAAATAAGGCTAATGTGTTGATTAACTACAAATGATGTGCATATATTTTGCAGCCAGTTTAGACCAGTCATTTCTTCGTCATCGAGTATATAGTGAAGTCTTTCTGAGTCGTTTTGATTTAAAAAATGCATCATTTAACGTTTCTCTTGCGACTGCGAAGTCAAGTGAAAGTAGGCTTGAATAAAAAGGTGATGCAAAAATGCATACAAGCTTTAGAAAGTGAAAGCAAAAGTTGTATCCTTGACATTTTAGGAGATTTAGAAACACACACAAAAAAATTTGTGTCTGTGTGTCTCTGCAGTCTGTGGGAGTGTTGACAGATCTCACAGAACGCAACTGGTAAATGAGAGAAGACTTTCAACTACTTAATTGATAGTGGATGTTTGGTTATATTAGGTGGATACAAAAAAGTGTAAAAGGATGTTAATAATAGTAAACAAGAAAAGCGTCACTAAATATACTTGGGCGGCCGTTAATATACCTAGGCGGCCTGCCCAAGTAAAGTCTATGTGTGGGAAGCACTGAATTATACTGCATGTTACAATACAGCAAACACAAATATTTGCTTACAAGTTTGAAGCTTTGTAAGCTATGTTTGACACAGTACATATGCTTGAATTACATGATATAAAAATAAAAAAGTCCAACAGTGTTCATGACTCAATATCTTGAATTATAGCAAGCTACATCTAAAAATGCACTGCTGGCCTGCATCATTTTCAACACCATATAAATGAAGTTTAATTACAAAAATATCTAAATTTTCCAAGTATCCATTAAACAAATGTTATATGCTTTTACCTGGTGGCTGTGTACTGTAGTCGATGATGCGTTGCTGGCCTTGTGCCAGGTCAGGGTTACTGGACGAGAGAGTTCCGCTCACTGGCATAGTGGGTGGAGTCTGTTTGTTCTGCCGTAATCCCACAATGCTGTCATCCTGAGTCTGCCCCAACCCGAGGTCACTACACAACAAATGCACAATGACTCAGCATGACTCAATGGAAAATAAACATTAATCTATCAGAATTCACCACGTAAACCATAGACCTTAGTCAGGGTAGTGTCACATTTCATCTTATGAAAATGTAGTCACGATGGATAGAATTACAATGTGCTCAATGATTTTTACTGTTGTTTAACAACAAACTAATTGTTCAGCTGAAAACAAAAATATATTAAACATTCATGTGATTATGCTATATAGGAGTTTCTCTTTAAATCAGGTGCCATTGTTGTGACAGAGTATTTTTAATTTAATATGGTGTTCAATGCTTAAATCCCCATTCCATCATGACAAGATTCATATGTTGGTCTCTTCTTGTTGAAAATGAAAATTCTGGTCCAAAACAGAAAATTCTAGATGGAATTGGCCAAAAAACAGCACTGTTTGTTTAGTAACAATTATTACTTTTAATAAATAATGAAGTTATTATGTAAGACTTTTTAAATTGAACTCTACCTCAAATTATATTGATTAAAAAAACAATTCAATAAAATAATGACATTTTATTGACAGTAGAATTACGATAACAATGAAGGAGAGGTGTCAAACCAGTGTTGCCAGGAACAAGTACAAGACATAGAAATGTCCTGTTGGCATGTTATTTAAGTGTACTTTGCTTTCCCAGTGAGTATGTGCAATTCATCTATAGATTAGCGCAAGTACATGCAGAATATCCACAAAGCGTATAAAATTGAGCTATTATGAACTTAGACAAAAGTGTTGCCAAGCTAGCTCATGAATTGCACAGCTGCTCTTGAACTTTTATCAGCACAGCAACAAATCCACCTTGCATGGCATTAGCTATTTAAATATATGGATTTTATAGCGCAACGCTTATTGTATCTGGTGTGAAAGTTGCTTAGTTCATAGCCATTTTTCTACTGTACAGTCAGCAACAATATGAGAAGATGAGTTTGTGCGTCTCTTTACCTGTAAGGTTTCTGAGGTAGGATGCTCATGCGTGTCTTGTCTAGAATCTTCATCAGTTTGTTTCGGCCACCCACTGTATGTGCTTTTGCCTTCTTGCTGATTTTTTCTTGACCTATAACATCAGAACCAGCCCCAAGTTCAGGTATAGAATATCGACAGTTTTTCTTTCCGTCACCAATCTTTGGAAGATGAGGAACGCCGTTTTTCCTTTCCTCGGCCACCCTTGCCACCAACTCCTTGAAGACTGTGAAGAGAGAAAGTAAGTAAGCAATAAGAAATCTATAGAAATCAGCAGTTTTTGTGTCAGAAGGTAAAAAACTCACCAAGTAGGTTGGTTTTGACACTCATAGAGAGCTGTATGTTGTTCCTGAGAATTTCAGTCGCTTTCGACAACTGCACATTCTCAAACGTCTGTCCGTTCACCTCCAATATCTGTTCATGGGGATCGAAAGGTGAGATAATGAAAGAAAAAAAGTGTTAAAGGATGTGCCTCAGTGTTTTATTGCTGCATTACACTGACGACTAAAAGGTGTTACCTGGTCTCCACGCTTAAGCCCTGCCTCCTCTGCTTTGCTGCCAACCTCCACACTGCTGATGAAGAGGCGTGTCCCCCGTTCAGCTCCTCCAATAAGGGTAAAGGGGAGGGGGATCTCTCGAGCCGTCCTGGTTACAGTTATCACTCTGGGTTTGGCTTTTGCTGCACAAGCGATGTTGAGCAACCTCAACTGACCGGTCATTTTCTGCTCAGATAAAAGAGGACATTGATGAGGATGCTTGTCTGTTACGTGGTAATTTAATATAAATTTTAACTGTATTTATTAATAAGAAATGATAAAATTAGGAATAAATGCTTGCACGCGCTTCACACCTCTCTTTCCAGGTTGCTTTGAAACTCCTCCAAAAAACTGGTCATGTCAGGGTCTCCTTCAAAATCACTAAAATGATTGTTAACCCATAAGAGCACAACCCGGGTTACCTGTGTAAAGAGAATGAAGAGCTGTGAGTCCAGTCGAACTGAAGATTAAAGTGCATTTCTTCAGTAAAGAGAGTGATTTGGTCACCCTACCTTGTCCCGTAAACAGGGGTCATTAAACCAGTCTAGAAGTCTCTGTCCCAGAATCAGAGGACTGGGCAGGAAGGTACGATAGGTTAAGAGAAAGTCCTCAATATATGTGGGGTCGACGATTGAATGGTCCTCCACTAAGTGCTGCATCAGCCTCTCAGCAGTACCCTAAAAAGATTCATGTAAAATTGTATATCAGAATTTTGTCTGAATTGACAGACTTATTTTCTGGTATAACAGTATCCAAACATAACATGTTAAGCCTGCAAGTTTATTACTTTTAATAGAACTTTAATAACTGCCTTCTATTTTAACATGTTTTAAAGACGGATTAAAGTTTCAGAGGCAGTGTGTCAATATGATTCACACAACCTGAGGTTGAATTAATTTTTTAACGTGTGAAAATTATGGACGAAAATTTCGGATTCAGTGTGCAATAAACTTAACACAATTCTTCAGAAATTAGTCTAATATGGTGATTCAAAGCTCATTTAATACTTTGATCAAAAAAAAAAAAAAAAAAGAAAGTTGTGATGCATTTTGGCATAATCCAAATTCCAGAATTCCATTTGCATAAAACAGAGTCAGACTTTAAATATCATATCCTAAATTATTACATTTACACAAAATTAACTATAATATTAAACAATTAATAAATCAGATTTCTCAGTGTAGCACTCATTCAAGTAGACAGTAGTACCTTGACAACAATGTGTCCCTTGCGTGTGCCCGTCCTGTCGAGTTCTCGATGTTCTTTGACCATGACGATTTCCCCTTCCTCCTCTACTCGCTGTGTGTTCTGCTCAACCTGATTCAGAATGCAGCAATAGTCCTGCTGGGCAATGCACACAAACTACACACACACAAAAAATAATATTAGTTGCTGATTTTTTTTTTTTTCATCATTTAAAAAAAATAACTTAAATGGGCCTTTAAGTTCATATTTAACAGGGCATGATCAATTTGAATAAAACTGCATTTCAAAAATACAAATGCTAAGCATCCCCTAAGAAATGTAATTTATTAAAATAGAAGAGACTATTTAAATCCTCAGTAGACTCACCTGACAGTCATCAACTTTGGTTCTCATTACTCCAGTCATCAGTTGTTTCTCCATTGATGGGCAGACACCAAAACTTCCACCCATACACACACTCTCACTGCGGCCGTCCAGGTATATCACCTCTACTGCTCCATTCAAAATGACTGACCATGAGTCCAGCTGAAACACACACACACACACACACACACACACACACACACACACACACACACACACACACACACACACACACACACACACACACACACACACACACACACACACACACACACACACACACACACACACACACACACACACACACAAACACACACACACAAACACACACACACACACACACACACACACACACACACAATTATAATGCCTGTTATCCTCAAAACACAAATTAGTAGCTGAAATTTCAACATTGAGTCCAGCCTTACCTCTTCACCATGGTTAAGGACTATAGTTCCAGCACGTTCCACAACCGCAAACACCATAACAGCACAGAGTTCCCTTCGCACCGAAACACTCAGACTGGCAAATGCTGGAAGCTGCTGAACAAACTCCAGCAATTGCTCTGTAAACAGAAATGGAGTAAGAAATTGAAAGAGAAACAGATAACACCTAGAAAGTGAAAATGAAAGTGCATCATCATATTGAATTTCAAATCATTGAAGGACTCAAGCTAAAAGTACCAATGTCATCATCTGTACGGTCCATAGGGTCTTTTTCAAGGCAGTCTCTCACAATATCCCGACTCATAAGATGGTCCGTTCCCCTTCCTACGTCTTCATCATCATCATCCTCGTCTGAGTCCACTGCTGTTTCAGGAAGCCCACTCAGATCCATGTCTCCACACTCGCTCTCAGTGGCCTGTCAAAGACACCATGTAAGCTCTAAATGTTTGCTAATTTTAAGCTGACAATAGCTATGTTTCCATATAAAGATGCTAATAAAATGTATGTGCAAAACTGAAATATTGCATAAAAATATGTGAATAAAGCAGCGTTTCCAACCAATGAGTCAATTCCTGATTTACTGGCGCCAAATATCAAAAGTAAAAACAGAATTTAATGCGGTAGGAGAAGCTGCGTGAATCTTTTCCTCATTTAATAAATTACTTGTGCCTAAGAACACAATGCCAACTTGCAATTAACGTGCTGTGGCGTTTGAAGATGTGAGACTCAGAGCACAAACACTCTTGACAGTTTTGTAAGAAATTAATAATACCACTAATACTGAAATGGTTAAGGCGTTTCAGAATAACCAAAACAACATTTCAGATGTTTTACAACTCGGTCAGCCTGCTGGTTTGTCCATTCACACACATTGTTATCATCACATGATCTCTTATGACAAAAATCACAGGACTTTTTCATGCTCATACTGGAATTTGTTTGATAAAAGTATTTACATTAGGAATGCTCTGACCAGGATTTTTGGAGCAGATACCGAGTGTGATCCCTCATCATGGTTATGGCCGATACCAAGTAATGATTCTGATGCTTCAAGCTTTATATATAACTTTAATATTGCATAGCATACAGGACATTTTCCCTCCTAGTTTGATACTTAAGTGAAGATCTCTCCTTTCCTAAGACAACAAAAGAAGGATGTTGCATATAATCCCTCAAACACGTCTCTTATAACCATTTAGTGTGGACATGTCATGGTCAAAAGCAGCTTTACAAAAAAAATTGTTACTACATAAAAAAATTAAGAAACATGACTAACAAAACAATTTGGAGACACTGCAAATGACGAAAAAAAAAAAGGATTCATCATGTCTCAATCAAGAAAAAGTTTGGAGCGCATATTTGATGCAAAAGAAGTTAAAAAGGACCTTCCACTGTTTGTAAACCCGTAAACAAACACTTGCGATCGGTTCATGTGATCAGCCAGATTAGCGAGTACCGTTTGAGTCATAAAATGTGATTATCGGCCGATACCGATCTCCAGCAGATTGATCAGAGCATCCCTAGTTTCCATCGTAGTTTATGTGCATCTTATGTTATTGAATAAAAAGTTTATCCTACAAATTTTATGCGCATTTTCAAAATTGTCACACATCTCGATGTTTCTATCAACCGGTTTTTATGCGCATATTCAAAATACCCAGAAAAGGTGGATGTAAACGTAGCTAATGATCACATACTATACATTCAACGCTTGACATTTGATTAGTTTAATCCCTTTCTGCCCATTGTGGGGTGCATTATCAAATTTTACATGAATGTGTGTATCCAGTGTGTATCAAACAAAAAGTGCTTCAGTGGTAGTTCATGTGTCAGGGTTCTTTAGATAAAGGATTCATAAGATAATATTGATAGTATTAAAGGTAATAACAGCCCTGCTAATGTGCCTTGGACTTACGATTTTGTTGTTTATATGGATGTGATTTGCTTGTGCACATGCGTACTGGCAAAAGTGTGTGTGTTTGTGGTGTGTGATGGCATTTTGAGCGGATTGTGTTTGTGCACGCTGTGGATATGCAGCATGTGTGCTCATGTGTATGGCTGATCTGCGGATCAAAAGGTGTATGTGCTTGAGGACCACATGAATAGGTTATGGAGAGGTGACAGATGGACCACAGAGGAGGGCGGGGGGAGGTCGGGGGAGTCCTCTACTGGACAGGATTTTAATGTGCGCGAGTGTGTGTTTGTGTGTGTGCGTTTGTCCCAGATGTTCACAATAAATCTCTGTGAGGATGTGCTTCTGTTGCCGAGTAAGAAGATTGCTTTCTAGCGGGATAGAGTCTCTTGTCACCTGGTAAATATCTGATAGGCTGCTGCTTCCTGAATCACTGGCGATGCTGGAACGTGATTGGCTGGAAGTCATATGAGAGTGGCAACTGTCGGAGGGGTGAAGCTTTGAGAAGTCGGTTGGGAGCTGTAGGAATAATGAATACTATTAGAAAAAAAACAAGCAGAAAAATGCATATAGACAAGAATCATTTCAATAATATTTCAAATTAATTTATACATTTTATGGGAAAAAATCCTTTAGAAACCATCAGCATTTTAAAAACCTTTCAGCTTAAGTTCCTGCAGCATGACACTAAGGTTTAAAACTGCATGTATGAGAGAAGCATCATTTAAACTACCATAAAACACATTAAATGTTCCCTAAATAACCTTGTGAGCATGCAGCAGGAGAAAAGTGCCACAAGGGGAAAACAGAGAGTGATGGAAAAGTGCAAATAGTCATTTTCCCCACATGCAAGTTGATCAGGAATCTAAGGATTAATTTTAAACCTCTGTGTGAGTGTCAGCACAATTACACTTTAGTGAAATGAATGATGTGCTCCCACACGCACACGAGTTCAGCTTAATGGTGCAATTTAATAATAGAAGATTCTAATAATCCATCTACTAGGATTTGTTGATAAAAATAAACAAAAACAAACAGTATTATTCCTAGAACTCTGGCACATTCTCTCCATGTTTACATCAGCAGTTTGATAACTGCACTGCCATCCAATTTTAATTTGAAATATTTTAGAGAAAAATACTTGTATCACTTCTAATAATTAACATGTCTTTTAATGGTGTTAAACTTTTATTGGTTGCCAAAATTATTAGCCCTCCTGTGATTTTTTTTTCTTTTTCAAATATTTCCTAAATTATGTTTAACAGAAGGAAATTTTCACAGTAATTCCTATAATAATTTTTCTTCTGGAGAAAGTCTTATTTGTTTTATTTTGGCTAGAATAAAAGAAGTTTGAATTTTTTAAAAACATTTTAAGCTCAATATGATTAGCCCACCTAAGCAATATATATATATATATATATATATATATATATATATATATATATATATATATATATATATATATATATATATACATATATATATATATACATATATATATATATATATATATATATATATATATATATATATATATATATATATATATACATATATATATATATATATATACATATATATATATATATATATATATATATATATATATATATATATATATATATATATATATATATATATATATATATATATATATATATATATTTTTTTTTTTTTTTTTTTTATGTCTACAGAACAAACCATAGCAAACCAGTGCCTTTTAGGCTGAATACTAGTAAATATTATGTCAAATATTATATACTGTCATCAGGGCAAAGATAAAATAAATCCGTTATTAGGAATTAGTTAATATCTATGTTTAGAAATGAGCTGGAAAAAATCTCTGTTAAACAGAAATTGGGGGGAAAATACACAGGGGAGCTAATAATTCTGACTTCAACTGTATATTTTGGTGCTGTGTGTAACATCCAAGCCCACACAGCACACACACACACAAAATTCCAACGAAATGTAAATCTAGAGCATCTGTGATGTGATGCCTTTAATCACTAATGCATGGCTTTAATCAGTTAATGAACCAAAATAACGATTATACCTGCTAGCACACCCACACCCACCCCAACATCCTACTGTATAACATACCCTGAGGCTTACTACATTACAAATTGATGGGTTCATGTACTTATGCCCTAGATCAGATGGCCTACATACAGTAACCCTACAACAAAATCACATGCAGAATACTTGCACGCGACTCAAAAACTCAATAGCGGGATGGTGAAATCATTGCAAAGACGATCTATATAATCACACACACAAAAAAAAAAAAAAAACATCAATAGTAACCAACTCTAAAACGGCAGGAAATATATTTAATGTAAAATGTAATGAATTTTAAAAAATGAAATAAGAAACCAAAAAATGCAGATTAATAGAACAAATAAAAATAATAAAAAATAAAACTAAATCGACTACATAACATATAAACTGCACAACATAATAAAATCAGCAATCAAATTACACAGATTAACTGTTTAGAAAGAATTTATAACACAAATAAAACAGTGGAATTGATTTAAAATGACCAACAAGTCCAACACTACAACAGACCAACTCCTGAAACTCAGTTTAAAACTAAAAAAATATTCCGTTCAGAGTATATTTAGGAACTTGCTCATTCAAAATAACGATTTCTACAAAAATGTGCTCATCAAATTCAGCTGATTCCTAATATTTCACCAAAAACATGCATGCATGAATGTAACTTATGTGCACACTGTTTTGTGTCTGTGTGTGTGTGTGTGTAATACTCACAGTCCTGCTCTCCTGTCCCCTGACTCCATAGCCATGAGACAGAACTAGCTGTCTCATAGCCTGCAATACTGAATGCCCAACCATCCTGTGTGCATTTAAACTAACCTCTAAAACAGAATCATCCTCTTTTTGTAAAAGTAACTATCCCAACTACATCAACCTGAAATTCAAATATCTCTCTCCATAATACACTCTAAGAGAGAAAGCATCACTCTCGACTGAAATCTGCCCATCACCACAGTAACAGACAGCTCTCTGGCAGAGCGGGATGCTTCTGTAGACACACTTTTCATCTGACCCTGCCCCTGCATCCCATTCACGCACACATACACACACGCACACCAACGCCAGATCATGGGATTATCAAGAGGCTGGTATTGTTTAAGCGAAGGAGGGTGGGGGGATGGTTGACACCCACTGCCCTACTAAACCAGTCACCAGGGTTAGCCCAGTGGTGACTGACAGCTCACTGAACAATCAGGTTGTCACATATATCTAAAAGGAGCCCGCCCCTCTGCTGTCAATCATAATCAGGCCCATCCCAAGTGAGAGGATAATAAAAAACTAATGCAGCAGGAGAAAAGTGCCACAAGGGGAAAACAGAGAGTGATGGAAAAGAAGATAGGGAAGCTTTTACCAGATTACATTATTAAGAATGTTACTAAGACTTTGGCTTAGTTCCATAACTTAGTGATCTATTTTTTTCTCTTTTCATTGTTATGTGGATGATATTCTAATCTTTAACGCATCAAAACTAATAACAGAGACTCTGTCTAGAATTTGCTCAATTGTTTGAAAGATCTTAAGGAATAATTGGAGCAGAAATTTTAATGTTTTAATGAAAATAAAACACAAATTGCTATTTTTGGTCATTTGGGTATTTTGGTGGATGTGTTGATGCTTTGGGTAACTTGGTTTTATATGGTTGTCTATTTATCGAGCATATTGATGTGATTTTATCTAAAACAATTTTACATTTGATAAACAGATTAGTGCTGTAGTGAAAGCAAGTTTTTACGTAAGGAGTTCAACTCATTCTTTTATTAAGTCAAGATTAGACAACTGTAATTATTTATATGTTTGAATAGATCAATCATCACTTCAGCACTTAAATTTAGTCTAAAATGCAGCTCAACTACTAAATGGGGACTGGAAAACACAAAATCTCTTTTTATTGCTACTGTATGTGGATAATGTTGAAAAAAATCTTCCACATATCAATACTAATGACAGACTCAGTCCAGATTTTGCTCAATTGTTTGAGAGATTTAATAGGAATAATTGAAGCAGAAATGTTAATGTTTTAACAAGAATAAAACAAATATTGTTGTTTTTGTTCATTCTGGAGATTTTAGTGGATGTGTTGATGCTCTTGGTAACTTAGTTTTATAAAGGTCGTCCATTTATCGAGAACCTTGGTGTGATTTTCTCCATAATAATTTGACATTTCATAAACAGATTAGTGCTGTAGTGAAAGCAAGTTTATTTTTTGGTAAGTTGAGGCTTTGTAAGTTCAATTCATTCTTTTAGTATGTCAAGATTAGACTGCTGTCACTATTTACATGTTGGATTAGAACGATCATCATTTCAGAGCTTAAAATTAGTCCCAAAATGCACCTCAGCTACTAAATGGGGACTGTGTAAGCATATTAGCCCAGTCCAACACTGCAAAAAATGCTTTGCTTAGAGTTTTGGTCTTATAAATCTTAAATCAAGAAGCATTTTCTAGACAGGCAAAAAATATCTTGTCCTCAGAAATAATGAGTCAAAATTGAGTTTTTTCTTAAAACAAGCCAAATAATGTGCCAATGGGGCAAGCAAAATAAACTTGCTTTCACTTTGAGATGAGATGATTTTGCTTACCCCATTTGGCAGATTAGTTTCTTTTTTTTTAAAGGAAAAACTCGCTTAAGCAATTTTTTTTTTTTTTGCTGTTTAGCCTTGATCCACTGGTCCAATGATAATGTCTTATATTTTAAGATTTCGTTAAATGCTTTTAAGTTTTTACACGGGTTAGATGCAATTTTGTCTTAAATGACAGTTATTTTTAATTGTGCTAAACAAATAAAAATGTAACTGAATTGATCTGCCTTGCTGTGTTCTTAGGGTGCTTTCACACCAGTGAATCGATTCAGTTGTTCCGAAACAGAGATTACAAATGTTACATTGTTGCTCTTTGCTCTTGGAGCGGTTCACTTTCACACTGCAAAGTTTCTAATCGGACCAAAAGAGCTAAAACAAGTCACGTGCGAGTAAACTCTCCTTACATTGGTCAGTGTCAGGGTTTATTTTGCAGCGTGGTGGTTTGGTGGTGATTGACAGGGTGCGCGCACGACGTGTCTGAGGAGAGACGCGGTGGGGAGGGGTGAGAAGGGTGCGCGACGATGCCTATTTGAGGACCGGGAGGGAGATGCAAGATTACCGGGAGATCATCACTCGTTTGCGGGCATCCGGAGATTCGCGAAACTTCCGGCCCTACTCATAATTCTCTCTTCATATAGCCGTAAGCCTATTACATATCCATAAAACACTGAGATATAACCGCGCTCGGATCGGATCGCTTTCTCACTGCAATCGAACCGCTTAAGGGTTCGTTTTAATCGAGCCGAGACCACCTCATTCAATCGATCTCGGAGCGATTACCTTGGCGCGGAACAGAGCGCGATTGCCCTGTTCACATATGCCAATCGAACCGCGCTAACTGGGCAAACGAGATACGTTCCGAAACAAAAGTGTAGGTGTGAAAGCACCCTAAGATACCGTTTACACTAGTATGCATTTTTTATTTAAAACTGAATTTTAGAACCAGCCAGATCAGTGTTTTTACTGCATTTCAAAAAGACAATCTCAGTCTATGCTATACACCCTAAAGCACAAGCTATTTGACCATTCATGCTCATTAGGCATGCACATATTTTGCCGAAATCTATATTTGCAGTCTACCACTAATGTAATGTTCATATAAAAGAGGTCTTACAAATCAGAGTACGATGCACAACAGGTCAGAAGACCAGTCAGAGAGCATTGTGAATAGCTGTGCTCTTGTTTTCAAAAATGTTAAAGTCCATCTATAATCAGTTTTTGCAGGTCAAACACAACAATAAATGGTGTTTTTTATGTGAGGTCCTGAAGACTATTTATAGATTACAACTGAGATCTGCTTGAATTCAGCTAAGCTAAGAGCAATGCATACACTTACACGGTGTAAAAAAACGTTGAAAGTGTGTTACTTTTCCTTAAAACATTTAAAGTCTGGGAATGCTTCATTTTCTATGGTGCCTTCACTTTATTGGACAGTTGAGCAAGCCTTTTGAAGTAAGCTTCATTGACTATCAACACAAACGGACACTTTTTGTGAGTGCCCAAAACCTAGCAAACCTTTGTTTTGAATGCTCAAACCACACACTCACAGTTGTCTGCGCTACGTTATAAACAGCCAGCATGCATACAGTGTGCATAGATGTCAGAGGAAAGCAAGAATTTCTGTCAAAACATCTATGAATGTGAAAAGCTGCAGTGTGTAGTTTGTCATACTACCATAAAGATAATTATGTTGTTCTAGGGTGTGAGAATTTATGCCAGAGTCTAAGATGAAATAATGTTGAAAGAGTAAAACTGGACCACAGTTTAGTAATTTAAGGGTTATTAATTAATAGAATGAGTAGGGAAGTTACCTGGGATTTGGGGCATTCCTGCAGCAAGACAAAATGAGAAACACATTACTACACAATCCACATCTTAATACAAAAAAAATATTAATACAGTGACAGTAAATGTTAAAGAAGAACGACAATTGTCTAATAAGCTCTGTTTTGAGTTCTATAACTGGTTCTTAAAGCTTCTTTCTTGAATGCTCTCTCTATTTTCCAACATAACATTCAAAAACCATATATAAACTAGATATTTCAGTTTTAATTACTATTAAATGTATGTCTAATTGCTAGTTTTAAAACTGTTTTATGGATATTAAAAATGTATCAACTTAGTTAAATTAATTAACAACAATTGATTTGTGTGATTACAAATAGGGATGCACCGATACCATTTTTAGGAACTTATCCAATCCCGATATCAAGATTCTGAGTATCTATCGATACAGATCCGACCCAATACTGTGCAGTTATTTTTAATTATTTATTTTATTTTTTTTAACAAAATACAGTTTCTATAGTTCTGCTAATCATAAACTAAAGTAAAATATCTTCTTTAGTACAAAATAACAGACATTCAGGTCTGCTGATGCTTGCTGTAAACTAGGCTAGATTATTTGAGTATTCGTTACGACAGCATCTGTAGTAGTCCAGTTTATGTTGGTTACTTTTTAATATAATTAATTTTCTTTGAAATCTATAATAGGTCATCACTATTGAAATCACTAAAGCCTGATATTTTCCTGCAAGTTTGACGCAGACTAAAGAGGCCAGTTGTACTTTTAAAACACAGCCTTGCCTGAACTCGTCTTGAGTAAGACACAGAAAATGAAAGCACGTCAGCACTGAGGAAAAATCAGATGCACTATAACACAAGCACTTGAATATTCATCTGTACCTCAAATGGCTTCAGAACATTTGGGATATAGTTGGCCTACATGACTACTTTCTAGTGCCTTATAAAAGGCTACCTTCTCTTTATGGTTTATAAATTCCACAGAGGCGATGCAGTGGCGCAGTAGGTAGTGCTGTTGCCTCACAGCAAGAAGGTCGCTGGTTCGAACCTCGGTTCAGTTGGTGTTTCTGTGTGGAGTTTGCATGTTCTCCCTGCATTCGCGTGGTCTTCCTCCGGGTGCTCCGGTTTTCCCCACAGTCCAAAGACATGAGGTACAGGTGAATTGGGTAGGCTAAATTGTCCGTAGAGTGTGTGTGTGTGTGTGTGTGTTTCCCAAAGATGGGTTGCAGCTGGAAGGGCATCCGCTGGGTAAAAACGTGCTAAATAAGTTGGCGGTTCATTCCGCTGTGGCGACCCCAGATTAATAAAGGGACTAAGCTGACAAGAAAATAAATGAATGAAATTCCACAGAATATAGCGCATGCACAGGAGAGGATTTGGATTGGTCCTAGCAGGCCGATACCCGATCCAGCAAAAATATGTGGTATCCAGTCGATATCCGATCCAAGTATAGGATTGGTGCATCCCTAATTACAAAATTATCTAAATGCCAAAGCTGTATGATCTTCAATGAAAACTACATTTATTAAAATAAATGTGATTTTAGTTTAATAAAATCAAACTATTTTTTAATATAAGTACGAAATAAATAAAGTACATTTCAATTAAGATCAGAAAAACAATGAAATTATATTAAAACACAAATCATTTCATTTGAATTAGAATATAGGGCCTTTTCTGATTGAGAAACACTGGGTTAAAATGTAAACACAATCATAAAAGTGAAATCAAGTGGAATAAAAAGTAATTTAGTTATTAATATTATTAATGATTACCTTAATAATGATATTAAGAATATTAAATTATTATTAAGGTGAAGTCACATTAATAATTTCAACAGAAATCCATGTGATTTTCACAAGAGGGTTAAAAAAAAATCCCCATCAAGATTTTGCAATGGATTCAAGCTGGTCACATGAAACCACCACATTGACCAACAGAAACTTTATTATGAATGTGACGTGTGTTTGTGTGTGTACGGAACATTCCCAGAAAAGGTACTAATGTGTATCATTTTAGAGTTTGTGTGCGTATGAGAGACAGAGAACGTACAGAGTGGTATCCAGGTGGCAGAGGCGGCTTGCTGACTGGATAATTATCAACGGTATCAATTATGGTCTGGCGCTCTCCACGCTGGTTTATCTTTCGAAACCTTCTCCTGGATTGTCGATGAGATGCTTGTCTTTGGAAATACTCGTCATTGTCATCCATGTAGTCCACCTAAGAGAGACAAGAGAGGAAAAGTGTATCCTGATCTAATGGACGCATGGGTTACTGCACATACATCGGCCTTTGTAACTCACCACAATCATTTCTGAAGCCTCAAGGACGATACACTCACAACCACGACGCAAACTACCAGCAGAACGCTTACCAAAACTGAAATGAAACGGCATTCGTGACACAAAACAAAGAACAGGACAAGACACAAAAAGAAAGAATGAGGCAAATCAAACACAAAACACTGGTACCTGCTGCGGGGCAGAAACATAGACTCCTTTATGAAGACCGAGCCAGACAGAAGGATATACCAGCAGGTCCCGATGTCATCAGGACTAGAACAAACACACACACACACACACACACAGATATAAATATTACACTACACACCCTGAAAAGCACACCATTTCTATTTTAGTCCACTCTTACTATATTCTGGGTGGAGCAGTGACCTAACAATTAACGTCATAATGAGCAAAGGAAACACATGTGATGAATCATAAATGTGGGTGAATGAGTCTTGGTCAATTCACTATTTCCCAGAGCAAGAGGGCATCCGTGGTTTGCTGATCTCGCAAAGTCAGACATGAAAAGTCTGTCTGTCTGTCTGACAAGCATTCAAAATGACTGCTTTTATGTACAAAGCAATATGGAGTGTTTTACCAAAAAAACTGAGCTGTTTATGTATTAAGTAGTAAGTTTATGATTTCATGAGTAAAAGTCTCCATCATGCTGCAAAAAAAATGTTCTTACTTTTGTCTTGTTTCTAATGTCTAAAATATTTTTATTTAAAATATCGAAATATTTTAAAATATCAAAATATAAAAAGCATTTCCTAGACAAGCAAAAATATCATCTAGTTTTCAGAAATAATGTGAAAATTAGGAGAGTTGTTAAGCTAAATAATCTTCCATTGGGGGTAAGTAAACTAATTTTATTTTAAAGTGAAAACTAGATTATTTGACTTATCTCAGTGGCAGATTATTGGACTTGTTTAAAGGAAAAACTCACTTAATTTTACATTATTACTTCTGTAAAACAAGACTGTTACTGCCCTATGTATGTGCCTGTGTTGTTTTGCTTGTGCGTGCTCTCTCTTTCTCTCTCGATCTCTCTGTCAATTCTCGTAGGATCACCCATTCCAGTTTGTCATTCAATCATCATTACTGTACGTTCACACCGAAAGCGGTGAGAGCATCAAAGTAGCTGGAAGTCATTCATTTTCAATGGGAGCCAGTGGCGATAAGCAGCGAGGAGCAGCGTGGCGCAACTTTATGGTAACTTTATGTTATTGAACTATGATGCGGTTCGGCGGCAAGCAATAGGAATGTAGAAGTCCACCGCTTGGGAGGAGTCCAGAGAACACAGTCATTGTGAACTGTGGTTCCGACCCCAGATGTTCCCAAGGGTTTGATTATTGCAGTCACCGGATTTCCAATTATTTGCAATGTTTTCTTACAGGAACACACATAAAAAAAATTACTGGCGAGTTATTAATGTGCATTTTATATATATATATATATATTTTTTTTCCTTCATTGAAGTGGAAATCCCATGGCACAATACAAAACATTATAGCTGCTTCAGGATATTTCAGACATATGGACACATATATGACATATGGACACAACATATTATCAAGTGATTATGCTTTCATGACAATGTATGTAAACACTTAATCCTTTTGCATAAGTTGCATCTATGGAGAGAGAACTGTGGTGTCAAAACATTTGCTGACACAGACCTGTAACATCTCTGTTGACATGAGCTAGTGGGCTGAGAGCCAAGAATAGCAGGACCCCTTAGACTAGAAAACCTATTCAAAAATGGTCAAAAGTTAAAAAGAGACACATAGGGGTGTGTCAAAAACATAAATAAAGGAGAAGGAGCAGGAGAGACTTTAGAAGGTGTCCAGGAGAGACTTCAGAATGCTCTGGGGTCTGCTCTGCTCTTTCTTGGCTTTATTATGAAGAATAAAGTCTATTTTCTGATATTCCAAACCTCCAGTCTGATCATTTCTAATTGTAAGAAGTCGAATTACGACATATGCTGCAACGGCCCCTTTAAATTCGAGATCAATGTAGCGAATTTTGAAGCTCTCGCTGCCAGAACTGAAGGCAGACAGCGTTGTCGCCAGGGCAGCCACAGCGACCCTTGACACTCACCGCCTTCGCTGTGAACGCAGTTACTCTCTGTGGCATCATTACCTACGCTACCAATCAGAAAGGAAGCTCTAAGTTTAAAGGGCCACAACCATGGAAGCTCGTTCTCTTGCTTTTACGCTGCTTGACTTTCTGCTCTGTTTGTGTGTTTTTGGTTTGTGTCATGTTGATTTTGATCTTATTTCAGTCAATTTAATTTTGATCTTATTTCAGTTGTGGTATGCTGATATTGGTTTGTATGTACTTCTGAATTCCCCTGAGAATCAAGAAGTTTAGACGTCTTGAGACATGCATCTCGCAACTGGCAGAAAACTTTTGTCTAAACAAACAAGAAGAAGTGAGCACCACTCGCTGTAAGTTTCAAATGTATTTTAGATAAACACAATGAAGATGTTTTGTTTGTTTATTTTCTATTAAGCAGTTTAGAGGGTAATTTTCAACCAGTTAGGGGTTTTTGTTATATTGTTTTCTTTTATTTACCGCCGCTTGAAATCCTCTTTTCCTTAACAGCATACATTAATATATATATATTTTTTTTGCGAGATACTTTAACTTGTACATTTTATCTTTGT
The DNA here is from genome assembly GCF_052040795.2 of Danio rerio. Classification (NCBI taxonomy): domain Eukaryota; kingdom Metazoa; phylum Chordata; class Actinopteri; order Cypriniformes; family Danionidae; genus Danio; species Danio rerio. Next base: position 22,498,499 of record NC_141021.1, read on the forward strand.
ATTATTTGGTTGTTGTTTTGATATTTTGCCACCAACTCTCAACAAACTGAATCACATTAAAATGCTACCTCTTTATCAACAATATTGTACTTTTACATATATTTTAAAACATTAATTATTAGTGATGAAATGTCTGAAGACGAGAGAATGACTGCCTAAAATTCAGTGTATCAGGCTCTCATAGTTATTATTCTAATATGGGGCTCAAGAAACATTAAGAAAGTTGAAATGAATCTTTTGTAAATTCAATAAGTGACATTATTTTTCAGTTACATTATAGTGGTCTAGTCAGTTACATTTATTAAATTTGGATGCAATCTAGTGACAAGTTCTACGCCAGAAGCACCTAATTTAACAGTCTATTCCCAAAACATGACTTTGTTTCCTATCCTGAAGCAAGCCGGAGAAAACTTTGTTATGCTCATGTGCAGTATAATTTGGTGAACAGACTGTTGGTGGTCCTTGTGCAATGGCATCCGAGGTTGAGACTCGTGGCTTTCAAACTATGCTGAGGGAAACCGTATGAGCCTACGCATTTTTGCACAACACAAATCCCAAGTGAAAAGAAGCACATGGCTGATGTTGTGTGTTTTGGAAAGCCCAAGCTTTGACGGCCTGGTTAATGTAGGCATTGCACCACAGTGGAGATTTACGACGGATAATGGGAGGTTACAGTTAGAAAAACGTGAGGGGGACAAAAAAGTGGAGGGAAAGTCAATGGGGATGGAGAATGTTCCAGGTTTTGTTGGGTTAGCATGACTGCATTTTTTCCTTTGGAAATTTTTGACCTGGCAAATGCAATGCTAGGTTCACTCAAGTATAATTAGAAAAACCTAACAGTCCAGATACATTTTAGACAAAGTCAAGGAAACAACCAATGCCATTTGAACCAAATAAACCAAAACTAACTTTCTTTGGAGATCAACATTTTGATTGTATAAAGTCATGTCTTTTGATCTGTAAATTGAGGTCAGGCATTTCACTTTTATTTTTATGTTTAATACTGCAAAATGACTTGCTTAAAAAAAAAAAAGTAATCGATTGTAAAGAATGTTGTATAATATGGAATGACATGGCAATGAAGTGTCAAACTACAGACAAATCCACATTGATATCATTAAATGCTGTTTTACCACTGTAGTTTAAAGTGTTTTATTATTTTTTTGAGAAGCAGTATCTACACTGCATTGAGAAAACAACACAAACGCAACATTTAGTTGTTAATTCATATTAATTTGTACTTTCTCAATCAAACACATTTAAGTTCGATTTGCTCATCACATAATAAGGCTGAGGTTTATGGGTGGGCTTTGGGGTTGTGCCTCTCATTAAAAAAATAAATAAATAAAATTATGTTTCCATACGAATGAAATCATAGTAATTCATATAAACTAGCTTAACTAATTTCTTCATGGAATAAGGCTGGTGAAAAACAGCATTTTGAAAACACTGAATAGTTTGGAAATGCTAGTGTTCTGTTTCAGAATAGACAGGTTAAAGCAAAGACTCTTGAAAACAAAGGCGAGGCTGTCTACAATCGCTCTTTTAACGCCAACCAAAATAAAGAGATGCATTACCACAACCTTCAGCTTAGGAGTGTGGATGAGCAGAGTTCATTTTAGTAATATTGACCCTCAAATGAAATCAAAGACTTTATTTCTTTGACTAGTCTAGTGTGGACTTTTGCGTATCATTTTTTATTTCGTCAAGCCACTCTCATATGACTATTACACAACTGGTAGGCAGCAAGTTCAAATGCCAGTAAAACATGTGCATGACTAGTGTGCATGAATGGTCATGTCTCCTGTGTTTTAGGGTGTATGGCGTGAACAAATAATGTTTTTTTAGAAACATTAAAAATGGCAGTCTGGTTGAAAAGCGCATGTAAACAGTTCCTTCTGCCATGGAAAAGTTTATTTTAATTTATTTGACATTAAAAATACTTCTCTGCTGCACTCAACAATTCAGCAATCTGTTGTTAGAATGATAAAAATGTGTAAAAGCTACATATTTTGACTGGTCTGCCTTAGCCTTCTAACTAGGGTTGGGGCCGATAGACGATGCCATTGACCATCGCCGATGGCCAATAGACAGCACGATGCTGAGCCAGCATCGCAATCCATCGCCCCACCCCCATCGCAAACCCGCTCGCGAAAAATACACACTCAGGCCCTGTTCACACTAATACGTCTTGGTGTTAAAATGGCATTTTAAAACTAAAATGATCCACATCCACACCGTTTTACCTAGCATTTCTGAACAGCCCTCCATCCACTGGAAACGTACATCACGTGCCCACACACACACAAACACAGAGACACGCTGTCATGCGCTCCTCTGAGCTCCAGGCAGAGAGCAGTGCATGTCGGAGAGTTTATGAAGGATGTACCGCTGGATCGCGTCTCGCAATAGTTTTTAAACGTGATATCCCAAATCTCCCGGAGGTTCCTGGAGTTTCTAAGCATTTGTGGGACTCATAATGCCTGCAAACGAGTGATAATCCCCCGGAAATCGCACGTCTCCCTCCCGGCCCTCAAATAAGCCACGTACCCTTCTCACCCCCAGATCCCTCCTTGCTCTTCAGACAACCCCCCCTCCTCTTTTCACATGATGATGATGCCATAGTCCATCGCGATGTTTCACATTAGACATCATACGATGCCAAATTGGTCAACATCGCCCAACCCTACTTCTAACAGTATTTGTCAATCTTAAAGTGACTGATATGCACAATCACGATAAAGCAGTTAGAGTTTACAAGACATAGAAGTGGAAAACAAAGTGTGTGTTAAGATTGAAAAAGTGAATCATTTTAAATATGCTAACAACTATATGTTACATATAATAACCAACGGTCAGTAATATTCAGTACTGCTAATTACTATATTTTTTCCTCAAATTCTGCCTTTGAACAGAAAAAAACAGCATATTGATGTCATTCCTGATTGAACATGACAAGAAATGCAGCTCTGCTTTTTGATATGCATACAAATAAGGCAATTGAAAAATGTGTCCCCCCAAAAAAATAATCCTGGACAATTCTGTTCCAATACACTCTATAAAACAAACCGATCCCCTCAACATCATTTTAAGTGCCTTAATATAATTGAGATTTTTAGGATTTGAAAATATTTTCTCTATTGATTGATAGTATGCTGCTAATACGATCAATGAGCTTAATGTGTACTGATCCCAGAACATTGCTTAAATTGTTTTAGCAGTAACCCGAAACAATCAGTGGTCCTGACAGAACGCTTCATTTCAACAGGCAGTGTGTGTGTGTCCATATTCAGAAAGCCGTTAGATGCTTAATCCCCGTCTGTAGATGCACATTACAGATTTAAATGAACTGAGCACCAGACAGATGTCGGTGTGTGTTTGTGTCTGAGACAGAGAGAGTGAGCAGATGTGTATGTGTATGTGTGTGTGGATGAAATCAGCCTCGTGACTTTGATGTAAACCTCTGATAAACTGACCTAGATAGAGATACATTTCTGACAGCTTTTGTGGGAGTTTATTGAGTGCGCGAGTTCAGATACTCACTAGTATAAAACCTCATTAGCATCATGCTGTTCATATCGAACCGTCTCACACATCAGCCTGCAATTGAATAAACAAAGTTAATCACATTCGCTCTGTAATAAAGGAATGTAAAAGCTCTCACATCCCCACACAAATGTGATCTCTTACCTGAGCTGGTGTTCCCTCAGGTTGGACAGAGCTTCCATGCCATGAAGGTACGAGTACACAATCTGCAGATCCTGCAAAAAATGAACATAATATTTAGCGGTCACAGATTTTGCATGAAACCCTGCTACCAATTAATTTCACTAAGATTTCTTTCTCTTTCTTTCTTTCTCTTTCTTTCTTTCTTTCTTTGCACATTTTAATTTTTCATTCAGTGTTCAGTGATGAAAATAAGTAGACATCTTATATTCTAGTAAAAAAAAGTTCTAAAAATAATAATAAATAAATAAAAGATTGATAACTTTGAGCTTCGCTTTTTCACTGCTAATATGTGTTGGGAAAAATGAGGGGAAAACAAACCCAAATAATTATGCAAGACATTTTACGCTCAGATAAGCTCGAAAGAAACAAAGCTTGAAAGAATAAATTACACGGTTGTTTTCAGTGACAGGTTTCAGCCACCATTTAAACTCGTCTTTCTCCAACCAGGAGTACGCAAACTTACATTTTCCCATTTTACTGCCTGTTTAGCTCTATAGTTTCACTATATGTGAAGAGCGTCACATCACCTTCCCGGTTTGTCGCAAATTACGCCCCGGCCCGAACCAATCACGTAGATCGAGCACACTGTTGTTTATATTAGGAGGAAAATAAATATATTTAAGCTTTTTTTTGGAGTCAAACACTTTGGACAACACTTGAACAAAAACGAAGACCACGTAAAAATGTGAATGTTAAGGGCCTTAATTTTCTCATATTTGATTTTTCAACTTTTATTACTTTTAAAGACCCCGCAGACACCCTGGATAAACCTATAAAATCACTTAAATGGGGTATATTATGCACACACAAACGTTTAATTGTAGTCAGCCAGCCCCATGGGTTCCAGTTAACTGTCATCCCATACAAAATTGCCGTGATCTGATTGCAAAATAAAATAAATAATGTGATCATCACTGCCTGGCTGAGATATGATATAAAAGGTATCAGACCAAACATGCAGCACTGCATTTAAATTAATATGCTATAGAAAAATATTTAAAAAAAATTTTAAAAAGAGAAGCAAAACATTTTTTAAAATTAGTAAGGGTTTTTGCAATATTTTGATTGAATTTAATTGTATTATCTTTCAATTTCTAAATGTGCTTGGTGACTAAAACATCATTTTAATAAATATATCTGTTTAATAAATAGGTTTTGTTTAAATGCACTAAAATACATTGCCTATATTCACTGAGAAATGAATAAAAATATTCATTTTCTAAAAGGGGTGTACACAAATATGCTGCGCACTGCGTGAATGCGTATATAGAGAGGTTAGACGATCCTTTTTTTTTTTAAATATAATTTTATTTTTACCTTTATTTTTTAATAAAATTATTTTATTGACAAATATTCTGTCCTATTTTCTTCTCTTTATATTTACTGCACTGTTTTGCTATCGTATAAATGTTAAATCAAATATAAAAAACCCTGCCTGTATATACATCAAAGGTCCAGTAGGAGGTGCCATATGAATTTGAATATAAGCAGCAGTGACAAATACATACCATTGACCAGAGAACACAGAGAGCGCACAACCTTCTTTAAACACCACTTAACTCCACCCATCCTGAGTTATACAATCAGCGTTTAACAAGAATGGAATGTTTGCAGATACTCCATTATTCATTCCTTAACTTTCAGATCCATTTCCTCGCTTCTGTTTTTCTCTCTACTTCTGTCACTGTGCTGTTCCTCTTATGACAAGATCCTAGCATTCACGTGTCTGATGCCATGGCATGATGTTTGTCACCGTCTCAGTCATGCAATGTTAAATGTACATCTCTGCTCTAACAGTCTTTGCTCTAATAGCTCTCTGTTTCTGCTCTAACAGACACAGTTCCTCACATGTGTCTTTAGGAATGTTTTTGTAAGTACATTTCTGATCAGGAAACTGGTTAAGGAAATCTTTTCCTGTTTTGTTGATGCCCATGAATGCAACAATGAGATCATATGAACCTATTATGTAGAGTATCTGAAAGAGGAAAGAGCCAAGTAAATAGCCATACTAATGCTACTAAGAAGGCCTTTATTCAAACTTTTAAAAGCTAAAAAACCTTGAGGTGTAAAAACCTCAAACCAAATAAAAGCTTATTGATATTCAGTGTGGAAGAATAAAAGCTAAAATCATTGATCAGTGAAGTAATCAAACTTGTATTTTATGCAAAAGATGTGATTTGGGTCTAGATTTTTGCCTTGATTTACCAACACCTCTGGTTTCTTAAAACATTCACGTGTTCCAGTTGACAAGTTTAGAGTCACACATTAAGCATTTCCTGTGAATTTGGCGATGATGCAATTCTAAAACTTCACTGGTGTGATGAGGTCATATGAGCTGCGCATTGAGGTTATTGGACTTGGCATACTGACAAAAAAAAAATACTAAAGACTGAACTGGACTGAAACATTAACACATTTCACCGATTCTGTTTAAACTGAACATAGTTTCCTTGTTTTAAGTGTGTGAAAATTCAAAAACTACTTGTTTCTAAGTTTAAATCTGGTTTTAATGAATGTTTATGAATTTAATCCTAACTGAATGGCACTAAATGAACGTGTAAATGGGGACTGCACTAACTCAAATCAACTCATTTTGATTAATTTTCATAGTGTAGATGCTCTTATGTTTGAATGGACTTGAACAGCCACAAAAACACCTAGAATCTGCCTACTGACTGAATATGTGATCATTATGGGGGTTTTGAGAATAGGGGTGGGTAACTAATCTGGTTCAGTTTGGTTCGGTTACAATAATTGATGCTGTTTATGGCGATGCTGCGGATGGACATATGAATTTACACCACTGTGTTTAGACGTCTTATAACCCTCAAAGATGGACACTGGTGTGATTTAAGTTAAAAACACAGCTACTTTGTATACACATTAAGCAATATATAATAGACAAAACAATAATAAAAACGTAGGGTCTTTCTGAAAACGCAGTGTAGAATTGTGCCTTGTTTGTAAAGACATCAGTGGTGAAAAGAAGTGAACAAAGGGTGAAACTTACACAGTCTGAAATTTCCTTCAAATTAAATTTCATCCACTCTTTCCTAATGTTGGGATCAGAAGAAAGGGGATACATAGACTATGCATGAGAGGATAACGGGTTTCAAGGTTTTATCACGGTTTGGAAAAGTCAAGGTTTTAAAACCGCTAAAATTGTGTTACACCGTTCCTTTTTCGTGTGTTTTTTAACAACTATTTTATTTAGTTTTTTTTAGGGCAACAGTATCTCCAGCAGAAAATGACCCTCCACATTAAAAGCAACTGGTCAGTCCACAACTCAGCAAACATCAAATATCATACAACAAATCACTTTTAAACCAACATACAAGCACACTATAGACCTGAACAATGCAGTGGCTTACTTAATATCTAAAGAAAAGATAGATATCCAAAGATACCTTTTCAAGTTGTAAAGAAATCTGTGCTTCTGAAGCTAATGAAGACAGCAGAATCACCTATTTTTTTAAGGATTTAGCCTGACATGTTTACCATTCCAAAATATTTTAAAATGTTTCTTAAAATAAAATCTAGTGTTCAAAAGCGGCTGTTTTTTTACCCAGACATTCAAAAAGAGCATATATTAATGCAAGTTCTTAGACTACTGAGAATGTTTTGAGGTCTAAAATTAACTCTTATAGTACAATGACCTCAGTTTGTAGTTCAAAAACCATAATACTAGATGGAAATGGGAAAATGTTTTAAACACTTACGACTAAAACCTTGACATTTAAATGTACGCATGAAAATGAATAAAAGTTTCAGAAACTTTGAAAGGCCACACCAACCACCCTAACTCAGAATCAGCTTAACTCAAAAAGTACATTAGCAGCATCACCACTTCCTTCTATCCACCCTGACATTCCATCAACCTTTCTCATCATCTTAAACTCCCCTCCAATACATCCATCCATCCCACTCGTCTGCTCTGACTACAGTCAAATTAAAGTAAATTCAAACTGCCCAATGGGTTTGAGTCATGGGTGGCGTGCTGTGTTTTGCGATTGGTTGATTTGAGCAGAAGGGCAGGAATGTTTATTCTGGGACTGTGGCATTTCCTCTGTGAGAGACAGACGCACAGAGTTCTGATTATGGTAACAGAGTCCAGTGAGTCAAGAGACCAAGGTCACGTTTCAGTTGGTCTTAGAAGACCTGGCTGCTAGATCACAGAATAAAATCTGAAAAACACTCACACACGTGCCAGCTTTAAAAAGTAGAACCAGAACTTTTTGCTTTCACTTCTAAAATTATGACATTTTGAAACAATGAGAAACTTTAGGTTCCAGTTCCTCTTCAGTAAAATACCTACCAATTAAATGACATAAAAAAAACTGTACTCACAATTTATTTTCCATTCTCTCACAGCCTGGCATCAGTGGTTTCAAACCATAAACTAACAGTACAGGTCTCTGACTAAACGTCTTTAAAAACAGGGCTGAAATTACATTCAGACGCACAAAAATTGCTTGCCCTGGCTGCTATAGAATATCGTGTCTAAAATGCTCAATTTTTTGTTTGATTTTATTGGTAGTATAAAATCAATTGCACATATACAATCACCTATACAGGATTGTAATGTGGTAATGCACTCATGTGATACTGCTTAAAACAATAGTTCACCTATAGTTTTCCAAACATTTATTAGCTACCTTTTTTGTTGAAAACAAAGGAATATATTTTTTATAATATTGATGACTTCCACAGCAGGTAAAAAAAAAAGATAATGAAAGCTAGAGGTCACTGTTTTTTCAAATTTACAAATGCATGTTTTGTCTCAACAAAAGAAAAAACAACAGTGAACAACTGAAGCAAATGGAGGGTGTGTAAATAGTGGCAGAATTTTCATTGTTGGGTGAAAGGTACCCTCAACTATACTAGTTTCTAAGGGGGCAACAATACAAACTTTTCACAGTTCATTTTGGTTTTCGATTTCAGGTCAAGGTTTTGGTACGCATCAGTATATGATATGATCAGTAAAAAATAAAAATAAAAAAACCTATACATGCAAAATATTTTCACTCCACTTCATTACTATAAAAGTCCCTTAAAAGTGATCTTGAGACTACAGTTCTGAGCTCAGGTATGCTTTGCACTCACACTGCACCCGAGCCCAACCAAACTACGCTTAACTTAACTATGCACTGATCCGGTTTGGATGGCCTAGTGTCAGTACACCCTGAGACAAGATGCAAAAATCACTGCTTTTTCATTTATTCAGTTCCACTCGGAAGAGGCATAAAATATGTTTAATTGTATCTTTTGTTAATTTATCGTGAATTTATTTTATAGAGTAACAAACAATCATACAAAACCGTTTCTGGAGATTGTTTGAACTTACTGAAGCCATAAAACTATTATGTAGATATCAGAAAGCAATTGAACTTATTAAACCGATGCAGATTATGGCTCTTTTATTGATATTATAAGACGACAAGACGAAAACACAATGGCTGTTCTGTGAAACGCTAGTTTCAGTTCTTGCAACGTCTAACTGAAAGGCTTTCTGCACAACTTCCTTTTCTTACTTGCATGCTTAACCTGACCATTTATTTTTTTATTTTCAAAGAAGCCTACAGTTTCCTTTCTCTTCAATGTTTTTAAATCTGTTGACATTTCATTAAAAGATTACATGAAATGTACCTTTAAAAAAGTCCCAACCACTCCTCCTCTCCCTAAAAATAACATATTAATATTACTCTACTCTATTGCATCTATTTCCATGTTTAGAAATTTCGATTTCAACGCACAATATTACCCTGACTACTTAAAAACTCAGAAGTGTTTTAGTTGCCATTGTTTTCTTCAATATGGCTTAAATTATGGCTCAAGCTCTTCTTAATCCTCTTATTTTTTCCTATTTCCTCAACACCAAGCGAACAAAAACTGCAGAAAAAGAAGCTTTCTCTCAGTGGTGAGTTTATTTATATATTAATAGAGCCATATGAACAACAAATATGCAACCAACCAACACAGCCATTCACCACACAAACAAGCAATGAATCGTATTAAAATGTAAATCATATGAATTCACTATTAATAAAACATTATGAACACTCAATTATTCTTCCTATCCCTTACAAATACCACAAAAAAGTACAAGTAAAAGCATTAAAAAAAAAACAAAAAAAAACACCATTATTACAATTTTGTTCCTCAATTTTTTTTCCATATTTATGTACAACAGTTTATGGAAAGTACCAGGCTCCAACTGCTCAAAAATTTTTATTAATATGGGATTTTCACGCTTAGTTAAGCATTGATAAACTAGGGCTGCAACTTGCGATTTTTTGATTATTATGTTTCTTTATTAACCAGATAAAGAACCCATTGAGATCGACATCTCATTTACAAGGGTGACCTACCAAAGAGGTCTGCAGTGAACGACTTATACTACTACACCAATGATGTCTACAATTACTGATACTACTACAACTATTACTTTAACAACCACAACTACTTCTACAATCACTACTACCACTACTACAACAACGAAAGCAACCTGAAAAATGACAATGGCAAAAATACTTATGATAATGAAGAGATAAAAGGAGGACAAGTCAAAACAGTAATACTAATAATGGTAACAAAAGTAGAAGTAATAATATGAATGATGATAGTGAGGAGGCGAGGGGGGTTGAGAAATCAGGAAGAGGACAAATAATAATAATATCAACAATATCAACAATAACAGCAATAATAATAATAATAATAATAATAATAATAAGTAGTAGTAGTAGTAGTAGTAGTAGAAGAAGAATCTAGAAGAAGAAGAAAATAGAAGAATGATAAGAAAAGGAAGAAATAGAAAAGAAAAGGGAGGAAAAAAATAGAGAAAAAAAGTGCAACAGACAAAACAATGAGAATAATAATAAAGAAAACATTACTATAATAATGGTAATATACAAATAATAAGAGCTCAAAGTAAGATCTGTCAACTATGAAGCGCAGTATGATATTGGCTATGCAGGAAATGTTCTGTTCTAATTCTGACTGAGAAGGTGTTCATCTGCATTACTGGAAACACAGAGGTAACTAAGTCTGAACATGGTGGACACTTATTATATAACTGATGTCTTTTTTTATAGCCACGAACAAATGACTCTTCAGCCCTGCGAGACTTTTGATGACAGGGCATGAGAAAAGAACCACGTACATGAATTCTTTTCCGATTAAGGTAACTAACCAAAGACTAGTTTCACAAGTTATTTTCATATGAAGCTGCATGTGAATATGCTAACTAAAAATGTGCAAATGACAACTAAAAATGGTGGCCCAGCATCTGTGCTTGCGTGGTTTCGGAGTTTCACAATGCATTCTGTGGAAAGCCTGAAATTCCCCCCACCCCGGTGTATCGGTGGCAGAGTAAGCAGGTGGGAAAAACCATTATAGCCAGCTGGGTGAACAAGAGGGGGAAGGATCCAACAGCAATGCCGCAAATCAGAAATGAGCGCTGCTAAATTAAGAAAACATCATTCGAGTCACAGATCAGACAATGGTGAATAGCCCATTGTTATTGCAAGAAATATCCATATGCACAATGTACACACTCAATAAGACCAAGTCTGTTCGGGAGGACTACATAAATTCAGATTCTGACCTCTGACCTTGAATAGCTCACATTCCAGTTAGCCCACGAAAAAGCACACTACAGGGTGGAACTAATCCCTTATGCTGTGGATCTGTGTTGTGATTGTTCACACAAATTCAGGACAGACAATATTTGTTCTTTGCTTTACAATAGCTTATTTGTAAAATTGCAAATCTTAATATTTCAATTTTCACATTAACTACTTGAAAAGACAACTAGTCAGCTTAGGGTTGAATGCTCAATAAGAGCAAGCATTTTAATACAAGCACCCCAACCAGCCTGAGTGCAAAAAAAAAAAAAGTATACAAAGCCCAAGGAACACATTGGGACTGGACAATATATCGTTTCAGCATCAATATGACAATAGTCACATCATGAATACGCAATGTTGAGTCTGGATTATATTTAATTCCATTTGTCACTTAGAAAAAAATGAATTATTAATTTTATTGAATAGTTTATAATATATAGATTATGCAGTATTATTTTACATTTAATTATTCAATTATTATATACCTGAATACAGTTTGACTCCTCGGAAAACAGTAAGACGCAGTTTACTTCATTTAAATCTTTTTCTTTAATGATTTTTTCTGTGCTTGTTTGTTATATGTTATGCACTCCCGTACAGAATCATCCCAACCGATCTAATATTATTAATTCATTACAAACAGTTTTTCCACTTACTTTGAAATTGTATTCATGTTGCATTACATAATCTCAAAATAAAAAATATTGCAATGTTAGATTTTTCCAATGTACCCCTTTTTTTTTTTTTTTTACAAGCCTGTAATGACACATTTAACAGTCATTATAATCCTAAATCCTTGAAAGTTTTTAATATTTACATTTTTTTAAACATATGAACATTTATATGCATTTATGAATGTACTATATCATCTTTGCATCAAATTACAAAAAACAAATTACAGCTTGTTTGAGGTGTTTCTAATCCAGCGTCTATGGGGCAGAGAGTAAATTTAACATTATTTTCTTTTCTGGCTGCCGTCATCAATCTCACACTATTTTCCTTTTTTTTTTTTTTTAAAAGCCTTGATAACACCATTGAGGAGTTAAAAAAATGTGTTGTACTCTCCTATTCATTGCGCTCTAAGTTTACCCAACGATGATGCCTGCTCGATTATGGGAAAAATCATAATCACGATTATTTTGGTCATAATAGTAATCACGATTATTCAAAACTATATATCTTTCAAAAGTTTCAAATTGCCAGTGCACAACTTGACTCTTTAATTTCTACAACTGATACTGTTTCCATCGCCATTTAAATCTCTCGTCTACCACCTGCGCAGAAATCAACATCACAACTGGGTTATAGGTTGCCAAATAGGGGTCACGAACAGTTTGAAACTTTAATATTTTTTAATTGTGTGAGGTGATGAGATTTTTACAAAATCTGGTAACTGGGCTAACTCTGACTAAAAATTTTTTACTCGGCTATACCAAATACGGGATTTTCTTGTAATGTAACAAATTATGTAACAAGTAGAGCTGTACGATTCTGGCTAAAATGAGAATCGCGATTTTTTTGCTTAAAGTAAAGATCACGATTTTCTCACGATTCTGTGGATGTAAAATAAAGGTATGGTAAAAACAAACATATGGCACAACATCGATAATAATATTATGTGGTTTACTGGTTTTTATAAATAATTCTATTCTATAATTCTGATGTTGAATTATTATGTTTGAGATATATGCTTGCAATCTGTCGTTGACAACATTATAAAACCATTTTATTCACTGGTAAAATCAGACATTTGCCATTATCAGATTATATTCAACATTATAAAGGCTAGAGTAGTTATACTGACATTGTAAACCTTTATTTTCATGCACAACTGTGGGTTCGCTATGAAAGAACATATCAAATGCTTGTCATAATCATAACTCTAAAATGCAATACGATCATTTAAATGAAGTGCACTTTCGGTTTTATTCTTACTGCTAAGTGGTTGTTCATACTTTGCGCGCGGCTCCCAAATGATCACTCTGTGCCACAAACTGAATATTATTTGCAACTGTATTACCTGTTACTCGCAACATATGCAGGTTCTGTTCACTAAAGTAGGCGTGCGCGCGTCTATCATTAAGTGCGCGCCCTCTGTGATAACAGCTCACCGTCAGCAGCTCATGTCACGTGTGATTTCCCGATCGCGAAAACATCATTATATTAAGACAAAAATGACATTTTTTTTGGTAAATTTTACCTTATAAATACAATATGTGACCCATTTAACATCATTTGGAGATGTCGGTGTCACTGAGCAACGTGTGTGAAACAATGAAAAGACTCGTGGAGCCACCTTTTATTCTCTCCTGAACTTGAAAATATGATTGACAGAATCGTAGAAATGCTGGATTAAGATCATCTAGGGGGTCGAATCGAGATCGCGATCTTTTAACGATTAATTGTGCAGCTCTAGTAACAAGTATATAACATGATTTCCCAAAATGAAACTAGAAGGTGGTGGGAGTTGGCAGCAAAGAAGGGAGATGATTCGAAAAAAAAAAAAAAAAAGTGTTGACGGTTTCTCACTTAAACAGAAAACAAAACTTCCGACAATCACACACAAAGCATAAACAAAGCCGCAATTAGTAACACTATCAAAGTACTTGTCACTCACTACAGATGGATTTGTTCTAGCAAATATATCTGATCATCGAATAATCCATAACAATTGCAAATATTTGAAAATGTAGCAAAATTACAGTTGACTTCTAAGTCCTCTTGATTTAGTTGGGAACTGTTTACTTGGTGGTTACGTAACTTCAGTTTTTGTTCTCGTTCTCTGATTCGCTGCAAAATAACTAATCAAGAGTGCTCTCTTTAGCCAATGCTGATTCTACATGCTGAATCAGACCAACTCTCTCTGATGTTAACCTAACTAGGAGACTTGTGGAACACATTAAAGGCTGATTTATGCTTCAGCGTCATGTGCACATGTATGGTTTGGTGCAGCCTTTGCACAGTCACATATCCCTTGCCGTGGCGGTTGTGCACCTCTCAAAAAAAAATGTATCTGAATGCGCTTCAGTTACTTTCACATAAAGTGGCGTTCAGGAAAAACAAAACACCTGCGAAGAAACTTAACACAGAGGAACGTTAAATACCTACTTCTAGCTAGCGTTTCGGAAGTGTTAATGTATATGGAAGTATAAATGTACAGCCACGCGCAAGGCAGGCGCCGTGGGTCACGCCGATCACTCAGAAGTATAAATCAGCCTAAAACTAACTAGCAGGACTGATACTGAACAATCCCCTAATGCTCACCAACACCCAACCATTCGCTTGGTGTGTCCCAGCCTCATGAACATGCTCAACAGCCCTCAAATATCTGTGGGAATTTTTACTTTATTTTTTGTTAAATAAAATGTATACAAACTAATTAAGTTGAACATTACTAAATTTAATTAGTTTAAATTAAGCCCATATATATGGCCCATATATATTGGTTATTGTTTTTCAGTGTAGTTTTTATACTGTTGAATTAATAAAGCGTCTAGAAGGATTTTTTATTCTTAACAAATACCACAGAAACCCTTCAGTTAGGTTACTTTTTACCGTGACAATGGTATAATGGTATTATGTTACCATTTTTTACCAGTGAATTCTATACTAGTAATTTTACATTAATATACACCAATTCAAACTCAAGCTAATGTTACTGACAAATTAAGCAGTCAAATCAGCACTTCTAAGAGCAAGAAAACATTTAAAATGACTACTGTACATGTGTGGTACTACCCTCTGTAGAACTTGGTAGCATCTGAACCTCTACCCCTAGATAGTAGGAATCTGGAGCCCTAAAATATATTATAAATAAAAGCCTTTCTATAAATACAGAGGTGGAAAACAAGTGACTAACAATAGACCCACAGAGGTGTGGCCAGATCTCATGGATCAACTTCAAGTAAGATCTGATGACTCTCATGAGATTTGACTGATCTTGTGAGCACGTCATGGTCTGCACTGATAGCCTCACACCAAGTGCTCTGAGATATACACCTTTACCCCACCAAGTCAGTTTGAGTGCTGGAGTGTTCGGAATCAGTTTAAATCAGTTCTTTTTCTTTTGACACACAAATCACTGGCCCTGAACCATGACAAGAGCTCTTAAATAGCACCAAAACACTGCAGCAATTGAGATAAGAAAAGCTTGTGTCAGGGGCTGGGTAGAACCATGATAACAACACAATGAACAGAAATTATTTTGAGAGCCATATTTGAAACGGCAGCTGAACATAATGCTGAATAACGTATTATGGCTTCTAATATCGGTCTATTCAAATCATGGCGTGCTGCATGAACACTTTATTCTTGCTTGTAGAGCTGCACAGTTCTGGCTAAAATGAGAATCGCTTTTTTTGGCTTAAAATAAAGATCACGATTTTCTCACTATTCTGTAGGTATAAAATGAAGGTTAATATGAGTGGGCTATTATTATTATTGTTATGCTCAAACATGTGGTAAAACAGCGATAGGCTTTGTGTAGCTGTACTGTTGGTTAAATTGCTAAATTTTGCATAGACTTGGAATGGTGAACTTGAACAGACTTTAGATTTGTCCTGGTCATTAATGCTGATGATAATTCAGATGTTGAAATATTGTGTTAGTGTCAATCTGTAATTTTCTGCTTAAAATCTGTCACTGACATGATTTTTGTGAATACAGAAGACTGGGTGTGAGTATTTTTGCATTTCGGATTCTGTATTTTGGATACTTTTTGGGCTGGATTCGGTCAGCTACATCTGGCAACACTGTGTGCGCTTTCAGTTTCATTTTCACTGCTAAGAGCGGTTCACTTCCCGCATGGCTTCCAAACGATCACTCTGTGCGACAAACTGAATGTTATTTACAACTTTATCACCTGTTATTCACAGTCCATGCAGGTTCTGTTTACTAAAGTAAACTTCATTCAGAGCAAGCGCACGCCCTCTCTGTGATAACAGCTGACGGTCAACTCGCGTCACGTGTGATTTTGCGGTCGCAAATACAATACATGAAGACAGAAATGACATTTTTGGGGTGAATTGTATCTTATAAATACAGCATGTGACTCTTTGAACTCCATTTGGAGGTGTCCACATTGCTGAACAACGTATGTAGAACAATGTAAAGACTTGTGCAGTCAACATTGCATCTCTCATGAACTATAAAAATATGATTGACAGAATCGTAGAAATGCTGGATTAAGATCGTCTAGAGGGCCAAATCGAGATTGTGATCTTTTTTCGATTAATTGCAGCTCTACTTGCTTGTATTCTCTGTCTATACAAATAACGGTGCACTGCATGAATATCATCATCACTCATAATCTACATCTATATAAACTATGGTGCACTGCATGAACATGTTGGATTCACTGTGTTTGGAAGCCAATGTAGGTTGTCTGCCAACTTAGCTTCCTCTCTACAGATGGTCATATCCCAATAAAGGCATAAATGCCAAAAATAAATCTAAAATTAAAAAAGATATAACATGGCCTGTTTATATACATATAACTGTTTAGTACAATACCATCTTTTTTGCTTAGAGAAAATGTTTTTGAGCTTCAGGAGAGCACTACTTTGACTAGCTACTTATTGTGATTATTGATTGATACGTGTTATTTATTTTTACATATACAATGTATAATTTGTGCAATTACAAGCCTGTAAGTTTGTGGGAAACATTTTGCAATTTTTACATGTTCATTATTGCATATTTAAATAGAAGTTATTTCATAAACTTGATTTAAAACTGCATCAAATTGCGTTTTTTTTTCAGTTGAAAACTAATATTTTTAAATGCATATTTAATCATTATGGTTGAGACTGCACAATACATCATTTCAGCATCAAGATCGCATTGTGTGAATCTGCAATAGTCACATTGCAGTAAGTGCAATGTAGAGTCTGTAGACATGAGACACGGACTATAGACATGATGTGTGGTCAATGCAGACCAAGTAAAAAGAGTAAAAGTTTAATAAATGTATGTGTTTTTGAGGCCTGTGACTGTATGAAGATAATAAAAGCATTGATAAACACAAAAATATTATACTATTTGTATAACTTTTATTATTTATGCAATGAAGACCAAGCATTTTACATTTAATTCAATTACTTTGTCAGAGAACTGTTTAACTCTTCAGAACAGTGGTCCCCAACCCCTGGGTCGCGGACTAGTACAATCAATTGGTACCGGGCCGCAAAAGAAATCATGAATTATTTTAGTTTTATTTGTTATCCGAGTCTGAATTATTTTTATTTTGAAAAATAATTTATTTTGAAAAATTACCTTATTCTCTTGGTTACATTTCAGTCGCTTGAGCGCCAACATGTAACCCATAAGCTAGCAAAAGTTTCTATGCAAAGAGGAAAAGGCCCCATGAACTGCCAAGGAATGGAGCCGCAACCTATTTGTCAACAAATCAGGTGAATACAGCATATTTGTGCAAGAAAAAGATCAACGGATATTGCAAATGATGGAAACCATTCACATATTGCATCTTTTCCATGTGTAAGTTGTTATTTTTTAGGCATGCGCCAGTTGGGAACGATGTGCAAAAGCAGCACAAAGCACTTTTGCCTACCATGATGCACCCAGCTAAAAACATCTTTATAATGCCCGAGCACATCGCGAGTCACCTGACAAGAACTGACCCATCAGCTTCATATTTTATATGGAACATACACATTTGGGTAGACTAGTTATCTCAGAAAAACACTGCAGTGCTTTTTAATGTTCTCCATAAATAAAGCTTGTATCATATTTGCAGCTAGGGTTGTCACAATACCATTAATTAATCTTACGATACAATATATCAGCTTAAGTATCACAATACCAAATAGTATTGTGAATCAGTAATCTAATTATAAAGAAAATAGTCAAAAATACTATATATTTTACATTATAATAGGTCTACTGGAATTTAGTTCATAATAATTGAAAAATTCATTATTTTGGTGTATTTTGTAGATAACTGGCCAACAAAAAAACATTACAATAAAGATTCAAATTATACTAAATTTGTTACAATAAGAGCGTTTAAAAAAAACAGGCTATACAAGGTGGTCAAAAATATTTTTCATCAATTTTTTTTTTTTATCAGTCTTATCAGGTAACAATCCAAAGTAATTCAAATTTTTACTTTGTGAGTCGTTCTTTTAAAGACGATGTTGTAGTTGATAGCTACTAAATCATATTGACGGGAACAGAAATTAACCGATTCAGGTGTGCGTTTGACATGTCAGCAAACATCTGAAAACGTCAAGACTATTCAAACAAAATGGTCTATTTTTGCACAATCGTGTGAGCATTTTAGTGACTTTTCCACATGCAACATTATCTATTGTAGATAGACCGTTAATGAGGATACTATCGTTTACAAACTACAGTGGCATCTCTAGTCTTCTGGAGTCATATAGCGATACTACCATAGGACCGGTAAACGTGCAACCCTATTTGCAGCAATGTCATCCTCTGAAAAAACAGTTGATGGTCACCTAGCAACTAGAACTGTGAACCTACACTAGTCTCACGGTTCGGTTCAGTCACGATTATCATGCCATCGATCCGGTTCAATTCGATATCTCGGTGCATCACAGTGCATTGACGATGCTTTTCATACACAGTTTTATATTTTCTTCACAACAGCAATTCTTGTATTAAAATGTATGAATATATTAATATTTATATACTATTTGTAATACAATTTTGTCATTTAATACAGTCAGATATATGAACTGTACCTTTAAACAACACGAGCATTTAGCAAATAATATAAACAAATATAAATATCCAGCTCGCTTTCTGATCCTTGTCTAGTTCTCTTACACCCCTTTGATTGGTTACACCCTCAACAAAAATGGTTGCGATTGGCTCTTGTGCGCTGCGCTCTTTACAGATGAGTGATGCTGATAAGCGGCAGGTGGCCACAGCGATCACAGCTGATCTGACAGACACGGTGGAGAAAACTCTGCAGACACGCGCTCGTGAATTAACGCTGTAAAACAGCCGAGAGGAGAAGAAAAGTCATGCCAGCAGGTCAAATGGGCCACAGTGTGTGTGTGTGTGTACTGTGCATGTGTTTTTGTGACATATCAGGACACAAATCTGTATAATGACATGGGTATGACAGGTATTACAAAAAGGAGGTGAAATATGAGGACATTGGTGACGTCCTCATTTCTCAAAATGCTTATAAATCCTACAGAATGAGTTTAATCACAGAGTAAAGCTGCACACAGTCTCCTGTGATGGTTGGGTTTAGGGGTAGGGTGGGGTGGGGGCAATATAATATACGGTTTGGACAGTATAAAATGAATGGAAACCTATGTAATGTCCCCACTTTTCACAAAAACAAACGTGTGTGTGTGTGTGAGAAAGAGAGAGAGATAAAGAGAAAAGGAGCACTTTCATTCTCTCAATCGCAGTGAAATAGGGGCTTTGCTGTAAATGTCAGCGAAAGATTGATCCAGCAAACACACACAGTGAAAATTTGGAAAGTTTATGAGTTTTAAGTAGTTGGAGCGTTGTTAATACTCGCGCTCGCCTCCCTCGCGACAGAACGCATACGAGATAAATGACGTCAGTACATAATAACTGGTTATGATTATTACTGAACCGATACCGAATTGTCCGCGTCTTTTGACATCCCTACTAGCAACCCATGTGTCCTGTCACCTATTAATTTAATAAAATGTAAAATCTTGTACAGAGTACAGTGATGATAAATAAGAGTGAATGAAAAAGTTATGCAAGCAAAAAAAAAAAAAAAAAGCAAAAATCTGTGAATGCAAGCTTTATGGCTTTAAATAACTGGATAACAAATTTGTTGAATGACGGACACTAGATCGATTTGAAAAGTGTTTCAAATTGTTTAAACCCTAGATCACAAAGAAAAGTAGAAAAACTGCATCAATACCACTGCACATTTTGAGAAGCATTTGAAACATTTGTCTGAAAACTCTAGAGATCCCACACACTTAAACTGCGACTATCATTCCTGAACTAAAGTCATGCAAACAACACCCTCACATTCCAGCCCACATTTTAATTTGAATAAGCATGCATTTATATAAAAAAGCCCACAGTAGATAATGCAGTCATGTATTTCTACTCAAATGTGTAATAGTGCATGTCTGTACCCACATTCTGACAAGTGGAGAATTTATGTGTGCTGATTAATGCAGAGGATTGAAGAGAACTTGCAAGGAGGAACTGAAAAGCTGATAAGACATTTTTATTAATCCAGCAATGTGTACTAATGTACTTATCAGCACTGACAAATCACTTTAATAACGGGAGAGAGGAACAGAAAAACAAGTGTCAGGATCAGAGAAATGACTCTTGCTCCCACTCACATGCTCAATGGGCATAACAGGGGTAAAAACGGAAACATCCCTTTCTAAAAATACTCCAATTCAGCTTCACTTCTGACCTATGATGTCACCAAAGTACTGGGAAAGAAGTAAATGGATCACAGCTGACAATTTGTAAAAAAAAAAAAAAAAAAAAAAAAAAAAAAAGATGATAAGAAAAAAACTTTTCCAACACATCCAAGTTCTTTTTTTAAAAAAGATCTTAGCCATGCAACATATTGCTCAATTGATATTTAACAACTAATTTAAGATCTGATTTTCTGTTCACATGCAATATTAAGTGTATTTTCTGGGAAACAAGCCTTGCCTAGAGATGCAATGATTATCGATTTCACTATTAATCATGCTTTAATTCATCACGATGGGCAGCAAAGTGACACAGTGCATAGCGCTGTCACCTTGCAGCAAGAAGGTTGCTGGTTTGAGCTTCGGCTGGGTCAGTTGGGATTTGTGTGTGGAGTTTGTATGTTCTTCCCGTGTTTGCGGGGGTTTCCTCCAGGTGCTCCGGTTTTCCCTTCAAGTCCAGAGACATTAGGTGAATTGAGTAAGCTAAATTGTCTGTAGTCGACGTGTGTAAATGAGAGTGTATGGGTGTTTTGCAGTGATAGGTTTCGACTGGAAGGGCATCCGCTGTGTAAAACGTGCTGAAACAGTTGGCAGTTCATTCCGCTGTGGCGACCCCAGATTAATAAATGGACTAAACTGAAAAGAAAATGACTGAATGAATAAATCGTGGGTTGCGGCTGGAAGGGCATCCGCTGCGTGAAAACATGCTGGATAAGTTGGTGGTTCATTCCGCTGTGGCGACCCCAGATTAATAAAGAGACTAAGCGACTAAGAGACTAAGATGAATTTGCTCTTCAGTGTTTGAACTCTCAGTAATGATTAAATTACACTGAACTGAGCTAAACTGAACTGAACTGAACTTAAACACTAAAAACTGAACTACACTGTTCCAGTTACTATGACCATTTATGTGAAGCTGCTTTGACACAATCTACATTGTAAAAGTGTTATACAAATAAAGCTGAATTGAATTGAACTAAGCTGACAAGAAAATCAATGAATGAATGAATAATTCGTCACGGTTAATTAAAAAAATTCAAAATTAAAAATAAATAAAATAAATCGCAAAGGCTTCTCAACACCGCATTTTGGCACGAAACAAAACTGCTGCAACTAAAAGTTGTACACAATTGGCACACACTACATTAAAGGCTAATTTTAACTATGGTGAGGCTATTAACTAAAGGCCGTTCACATATCCCATCTTTTGCGCGCACAAATTCATTATTTCACATGGAGGCGTGTGGCATGTAAGCATATTAGCAGCGATGCACATACAGCATGACCCACTCATGCTTTTCAGGCACACTAGCTAAAAGAATGCCACGAGAGACACACCGCGAGTTATGTGACAAGAACTGACCGATCAGCTTCATACTTTGTATGGAATATACACATTTCTTCTCCAATGACAAAAAAACTACAACAATTTTGTAGTATAATTGATCAAAAGTACCTTTCAGACTTTAGCCTTTGACTACATTTGTTCTTTTTAAAAGGGAAATACTTAGCTAATATATAGCTTAGATTTATGTTAGACAAATACATTTTCTTATTTATTCCTTGTTCTGTCATTTATTTTCAGTGTAAAATACTTATGTTTAAAAGCCAAAAACTTTTTTTCACTTATTTTTAAGTCCAAAGAGAAATGGACTATTGTTTGTTTTTATTATTATTTTGTGGTGTATTATTTAGTTACTGAGCAGCAATAAACAACAGATTACAATGCAAGTAGTTTTCATGTGATTTTCTAGTCTTTAGAGAATAATGAATGCCTATTAACCGTGATAACTATGATACCTTGCACTATAATAGTACAATTAAAATCTATCATTGTTGAATCCCTACTCTTGCCTATACATTAAACACAGGTAAAGTATTAAAAGTATTAAAAAAAGAAATAAAACACAGAAATTTTGTGTCATTTACTGTAAATGAACATGTCAAAACAAATGTATTTAAAGCAAAACTACTGGCATGTGTGGAAATGTGCTATGTGCTTGCTTGAGGTTAACTTCTCTACATTATTTACAGCCAAATACACAATGCAGCATGTTTCAGATCATATTCTTAAAAATATGGCTAATGTATATAAGGGCAAAAATAAAAAGTTAACCCATGTTACACGATTTAAAAATGATTTTCAGTAGCAATAGCTAGCAGTAGATGAATAAAAAAATAAGTATTTTTTGGCAACAACAGGATAACAGTTCAGAAGCGTTTCATTCTTAAAACTGAAACAACATGTGACTGAATTTCTCAAAAAAGCATTTCAGCAAGCCTCACTCACTAATTCACTACTACACAAAAACAGCCTAGAGGGAGGAAATGAAGCTATTGTTATGAAACTGCAATGCTAATGGGTTTCAGAAGAATGCAAATCTGTTTCAAAGTTCATTTTTTACACAATGCCACAAAAGTACATTTAGACCATACAATGTTTGCTTCTCTCATGAAACTATAAGGGCTTTTCTTTTCAAAAGTTTACATTTTGCAAAAAAAAACTGTCACATTTTCTATTTAATGGTAGCGAAAGCACTAAAAATCCAGTTAATGAGTAACCAGGTATACATGTGCTCACTGAAGAGCTCAAATTCTTTAAAACTCTCTTGTTTTTTTGTTCTCAATACTCACCAAGCCTCTTAACAAAGACTACAACACACATAATAAATCAAAAGTAATCTGAGCAGATGTTTCTTTTGAGATCTGATGCCTGTTTCCAACACATCAGCAAACTTGAAAGATTTAGCAAACCCTGACAAACAGATGTCCCACATTTAATCATCATACAGAGGAAACAGCACTTTTGTAGATCCAAGAAATGAAATAATGAGATCTGTGTGGGTGGCATGTCAAGATTTTTCTATGTGGCACAATGGAAAAAAAAATCTTGTGTCATACTTATGGCACACATAGAGCTTTTCAGAGAAGAGAAGACTATGAAATTCATTTTTGGAGGAATTTGTTCCGCGTTGAAGCACATGAGACATGCTCTTTTGAAGCTTATGAAAAGAATCAAACAAATCAACTAAACAAAAATGCAGGGCTGCACAATACATCTTTTCAGCATCGATATCACAATGTGCACATCTGTAATTGTTACATCGCAGGAAGTGCAATGTTGAGTTTATATGTTGAGATTATAGTTTACCAAGAGCCACAGTTCAGAACACAAATATGTGGAGCCACTAAAGTTGTATTTAATTTATTTATACAACGAAAACTATACAGTGCTTTTTTAGATTTGATTATTCAATTTCTGTACCTGAATACTGTAATGTAAAATATTATTTCTGTTCTCCCAATAATAATCCAGAATAATACCAGAATAATGCCAATCAGTCTAAATGAATGAATTCTTTCTAAATAGAGCTGATCAAGCAAGTTTTTTTTTGCATGATACCAGGAAAACATGCAATATTGTTCTTGAGTAATGCGATAACGATATTTCTTACAAATAGAACTAACTTTAAAGGGGTGGTCCAATACGCTATCATATTTTAAACTTTAGTTTATGCGTGTAATGTAGCTGTCTGAACAAACAACATGTTTGAATGTAAAATGCTAAAACTTAAAACTTTAAAAATTAAAAATATAAAATATAAAATGAAATAATAATAACTTGATTTCACAAAAGATATGTGTACATTTGTATTACTTACACATGCGTATAACACAAATATATTTGAAAGACTTGTCAAATTTTATTTTAGAGACAATGCATGAGCTTTAGCGGTGTCCTCTTCATTTACCGTCTCTGATTCAGGCTCAAAGTAATATGGCTGCCTTGACATTATTTACACAACAGACGACAGCAAAAGGCGTGACATTTCCTGGTGATGTGGAACCATTTCGCAAATCACAAGACATTATGTTAGCTGACAAATCAGAGCCTGTAGAAGGTTGGCCTTTGGAGTAACTCAAAAATATGATACAGATAAAAAATAAGAGGACTGTTTTACAAATAAAGCACAAGCACACATTGTTTTACACCCCATAAACACAACTAAGCCTTTTAAGGCCCATTTAAAATGCTATTTTATCAGCAATAAAAATATATATTTATTTAATGATCTTACTAAAATAAACAGATTAGATTTACCTCTATATATCTATTGCTTACATCTAAATAAAATGAACACCTTAAAACACTCCAATTGGCAGCAAAATTGTTGTTCTCCTCTCCCAGCATTAGCATTTTTTTACCTCTATTTTCATCTAAAAGCACTTGCTGTAGAGGTGGAGATGAAGGTAGCAAAGGCCCCATCTGATAAGTGAGATTTGGATAAACAACCTATGTAGCAAGCACACAAATGCTCTGCACTTAAAATTTGTTCCATTTATTGCACTTCTCTGTGATATGGATATTGCATATACCATTACTGTGATATACTATTACTGCCCTAATGTGCTACATCAGCAATAACCATATTAGTCAATCCTAATGGCCACTGTAACCAGGCATGGCCACGGTAATCCAGACTTCCGGTCTCATTCACTTCCACTGATTTTTTTTTTAGCCGTACAAAACAACTCCTTATGCTGCTTGATGTTGGAAACTAGCATTTTATTTATCATACTATTTTCATTTAAATGCATTATCATAAACACACCAGTCTGAAGCGCAAGACGTGTGTTAGGACGTCCGATTCAGATTCATTAGCCCCACTTATTCCTTAGAATTACAACCCAATTAACAATAAACACTAAAGTTTAAAGACTTCTGTTGTTTAGTTAGGTGTGTAAAAGTTGTTTTCTCTTTTCTGCTGGTCTCTCCTTTACCCTTTTCCTCTCTTTCTTCTACTCCTTTCCTATCGGAGTACATCTCATTCTTCAGCTCTTTTCCTGTTGCTCTCACAAGCAAGCACAACAAGGCCGGGGTCATTACATGGGGAAGTAACACCTTAAAACTCTCAAGTCCCTGTTGCACACACACTTGCTCTAGTATGTGTGTGTGCTCATGGAAATAACAGGCTTATAAACATAATAACTGGCCGGGAAAACAGACAATTGGTTACATAACTAAGAAGAGAAAGGAGTCTCTAGTGAGGCCAAAGCTTCAATATCCTCAAATGTTTACAAATGGATAAGAGAAAACGGCACACAAACACACTTCCGTCTACATGCACGCAAAGACACACGTTTAACACCAGAGTCATGAGAATGTTATGTCAGACGCAGTCAAAATGTAAGGTTCAATGCGGTTTTCCGCTCTCATTGTGGGCAGCATGGCAACTAAACCACGTATGAGAATTAATCATCAATCATGACAAATACATGAGGTTTTCATCACTTCTGATGCAATTCTATTAGCAAATTGGATGTATTTTGACACAACAGTTAGTGACTAACCGATATACATAGTCTATATCTAACCACAATAAAATATAAATGGTCTAGTGAACATTTGTCAACATCACCTTTTGACTCATTAATTACTTTAATACAAGAATATTATGTGAAACACAGAGAAAACAAAAAAGCTTTAGCAGTAATGCAGCTGGTCCTTGACCAAAATACTTTACCATGCTAATCTGATTACCACGAGGCCCCACGTGAATAACATATTAAAACCTCTCAGCAAGTGAACTAGCTTAATTATTCCCTATTTATCATTGCGCTAACACTCATTTAAAGTTGTTTCTAAAACATTTTACTACTAAAAAATCCTACAGAAAACTTTAAAAATGTACTTGTTATAAGCACATAACGGTACCTAATAGATCAATTCCTGCCAGACTTGAACAACATTTTGGTCATTAGCCCAGTCAGACATGCAAATGTAATTATTTAATTATGCAAAAAGGTAGTTTACAAGATCAAATGTGCCCTTACAGTGTTAGTTCTTATCTCTTCATTTAAGTCACACTGGGCTTTGTCAGCTTTACACAGTGGTTTCTGGGTGTCTCTCAGCTCTAGTTTACACTTCAACATTTTAGTTTTAAAAAGTGTTTTAGAATGAAAATGATCCACATCCACACTGGCGTTCCTCTGTCCACACTACACTGCTAAAAACGCACATTATGCAACCACTCACACACACTCTGGCATGCGCTGCTGCGTATGCGCACGTCTGAACTCCAGGCAGTCAGCGGGTGCTTTGAGCACACCTCACCAGGTGAGAGCAGCGCATCTATTACTTGTTATTACTTGTTCACAGGTAACTTGTTTTGGCAGAGCGCAAAGAGAAGTTGATATATTAATTAATGTGACCACGTACACTTACTCTGCACAAGACTGACTGTTTGCCTTTATTACCCATACAGTATAAACCTATTGTAAGTTATACTTTTATAATGGCCATTATTGATTATTAAAACTGAAATTCAGCAAAACAGAAGGTGTGTTTCATATTTTTCACAGAGAATCAAAGGAGGCAGTTATGTTTTAGGCTCCGTTTTGTTATAAATGTGTACACAGTGAAGATGACAGTCATATAAATATGCAGCTACACATAGCAACAACATATTTAGTGTCAGTTAAGTTATATCACAATAAAAATAGGCAGTTCCTTATATCATGTTTTCATTTTATTTTTAAGATAGTGAAACAACGTAGCCAGTGTGGTGTGAATAACGTTATAAAGTAGTGTGTTTTTACCCAAAGTGTCCTCGGGAGTTTGTTTTCTATATCTAACTTTCAAAGTCTGAACTTAAGAAAGGGTGCAAGACTGAACTTGGTGCACTTAATACTGAGGAAAAAGCCCTACTCATTTTTCAATGTCTCTGTTTACCTCAAACCACGTTGAGACACAGCAGCAGCATTTTGAAACCAAAACAGCCTCTCTAGCGTTTCAAAAACGCTCCGTTTTCATGGCTCAAAATTATCTGGGGTAGTTTGGACAGAAGGCGCAACCATAGGAAAACTTCAGCATTTTAAAACTAAAACATATTAGTGCAAACAGGGCCTGAGACTCCTGGGAGTCAGAGGTGCCAGAGTCTGATCTATAATCCTTTCTATAGCTAGAGTATTCCTATTGGACTGATATTACGCTTATAAGAAACAAAACATGAATTTCCTAAACAAACAGCTTTAATTCTTCATGGAAGTACACAGGGGTCCAAAACTGAAGGCTCCACACTATAAACTACATTCCTCACATTCCTTTGATTCATTAAATTCCTTGGTCCACAACGCACAAACCAGAGGTCTCACACAAAGAACTCAAATGCCTTTTTACGTGGCCACAGGCAGGAGTTTCAGAGTGCGCAGACATTCAAACAATGCTAGTAGTTTACAAAGTTGAAACTCTAATGAGCTTGTGGTCTGGAGCTAAATGGTGCTGTGACCTTTGTTTATTGCAGCTGGTTTAAATGAGGATGATCTAGTCTGGACTGCAGGGCATGGTGAGGAAATAGTCCTTTCCGACAGATGAGTAATATACGTCTGAAATACCGCAGCGACAAGGTCTAGCTCTGATGAGTGAGACTATATTAAGCAATGCTTTAAAAAAACCTTGTGGCTCTGATTACAACAAAACTGAGCAGAAATGTGGAACAAAACAGTAAGACGCTTGACTTTGTTTTGGTTACATACTAAAGAGACACCACAAATGACCAAAATTACTTGGCGCCTTTATACAAGCTGGTCTAAATGAAACTATGTATCCAATGTCTGAGAATTCAAGTCAACGGTGTATGAAAATGTCTTACTATTTCCTGGAGATATTTCAAGTCAGTTTTAGATGTATAAACTCGTCTTGTGTTGTATAAACCATTGCGTAACACTTTGTCTTCTATTGGCATACATAGATATATTGATGTTTCAGGTCAAATTTACATGCATAAGCAGTTTCCTAGTTTTATAAACCAAATTATTCAGACACTGTTGAATGTCAGGCTGAGTTTAACAAGCAATTGAATCGAGATGTTTTAAGCGAGCTTTAGTTGCACAAACTATTTTCTAGTTGTGTAAACAATATTGAGACAGAAGACTTTGTAAGTCAGCTTGGATTATATAAATGGTCTTGTTGCGAAGTTGTAAGTTAGCTTCAGTTGTATAAACAACTTTCTAGTTTTATAAACTAAAACATTTTAATTTATAAATCTAAATCCATATGTTGAGATGTTCTAAAGCAGCTTGAGTTGCACAATTCATTTATTAGTGTATAAACAAACTTTCTGAGATGCAAGTCAGCGTAAGTCGTATAAACATACCTTTGAGACATTTTTTTATGTGAGTCAGCCTAGACTGAGTAAACCGGGAACAGAATCGACTGCTACACCAATGTATGGACCAATTTATTGAGAAGTTGTATTTCAGCTTGAGTTGTGCAAGCTTTTAGTTGTAAAGTTATAACTAAATTGGGCGTTGCAACACAACTAAAACTGTTGCACTGAGACGTTTTAAAGTCAGTTTGGATTGTTTACATCGATTCATTTACACTACTTCCCTAAACTGACACTTTAGTTATTGTGTAGCAGCAAACTGCGTTTGTTCCCTATTTAGGCAGCATTAATACAGTAGTATGTCTCATACCTGTTGCGTCCTGTCGGCTGGGATCTTCATGATCGCGTGCCGAAAACTATTGTCCACATATGACGCCATTCTGTCCGCGTGCATTCACATGTAACAATAGATCTCCTTTATATACGCTCGTTCATTTCCTCTAGCGATTTCGACTCATTTTTTTAAAAAGTAGTCATTTGTAACACTCCTTAAGTTCCCTAAATGACAAAAAAAATGTCTCGAAGCGGGCCGGGTTTCGAGCCCCGGTCTGGAGTTGAGTACAGAGCTCGGGTAACGTTAACAGTAGATCCTCTTAGCGACGTCACAGTTACAGAGCACAAATACAAAGTTAAAAGTTTATAGCGCTCAATAATCTTTTCCCATAGACAGCGAAAAGATGATAGTGTAACAGAACCACATCTGTGTCGAGTAACATCACTGAAGCAACTAATTAGCAACTAAAACGTCCAGAAATGTCTGGCAGTCTCTTGTGTCCAGATGGAGGTTCACGGATATAACGTTACAAACGCAAACTCCGTAGTTTCGGGGTCGCTGTTCATCACTCCGCGTCCGGCGGGTCTCCTCCTCAGTCGAAGAGCCTGCAATAAACAGATGATATCCCAAGTGCGGGTAGTTTAACTAAGTGACGTGCGTCCATAGCGACTGTGCGACAGACTCCAAGCGGACGGGCGGGGTGAAACTGGACCGGTGACAACGCTGTGATTCACAAGAGATGAAGTAAGAATTAAACAGCGGACCTGTAGCGCCTCCAGTGGACACTATTGGAACGTCGAGGTAGATTCATTTTAAAATAGTTTTGTTGGGTTAAAATTAAAAAAAACATTTGATATATAAATATATATATATATATATATATATATATATATATATATATATATATATATATATATATATATATATATATATAAACGAATAAAGATTTAAGTTCAAGCCAACGTACATAATCTTATGTCAAATCAATGATTATTGTAATATAATACATGTTGAAAATACAAATAAAAAATTTTAACACCTTGACTGATATTTCACATAATTTTACCCTCTTCTCCTGTCCTCATTTCATAGGGTTTAGGGAAAGTAATGGTATATAAATTACAAAAAGATATAAAAAAATAAGATTATATATATATATATATATATATATATATATATATATATATATATATATATATATATATATATATATATATATATATATATATATATATATATATATATATATATATATATTCTATTTTTTGCAACAGTATGCTGTGCAATTTCTGAAGTAGTGGGGGATTTTTAATTAGTTTATTTTGAAAATGGTTCATAAATCATACAGACTTAAGTATTTTGAAAATGTTGCGATAGTTTTTGTAAGGGTTTGAAAATACAGCTTATTTATCTGGAAACAACAAATGATACAAATGAAGAGCAAACATGTTTCATCAAATGGTTCTTGAGTTGCATTAATTAATAATATAGACTGGAGAAAAGCTTAGTTGTTGCCTCATAAACACTTTCTTCCTAATAAAACTAAAGAAATCCACTTTCAAATATTGCATAAAATATATCTGGTTAACACGTTAATTTCAAAATATGTTGACATAAAAATGTGTCAGATTTTTGGTTCTATTGAAGAACTGTAGTCTATTGACTTTGATTTGATTTAGATAGCTTTCCTGTAATGCTCTTAATTTATTAATTATCTTACACTTGTAATTTACTTACCCCTTTCTTTGTTTTGTAAGTTTTTTTTCTTTCTGCAGTTAATATAACTCTTTTATATTGATCTCCTGATTGTGGTTGTATATTTTCATTCATGAATATTTTTTTTAATTGACAATTCCGTTTAGTACCTTAAACGTCCAGCAGAGTACGCTAGAATGCAGTACATTGAGTGAACGCTAGTTAGTATGAGGCCACCAGTCGCTCACAAAATTTAAGAGGTGTAATAAAGGGCAGAAGGTTTGTGCTTTTTATATAAATAATACATAATTTTACATTATGTAAAAACTCTTGCAAAAGAGATGATTCTTAAATGGTTCTTTCTCATAGTAACAGTTCTGCTGTGAACAGAATTATCCTCTTATTCTGAAATGGTGTTATTTAATTCATTAACTGACCAAGCATCTCAGGTTTTATGGAGCTCAACTATCAACACAGACTGACAAAACTCCCTCAAAATTAATTCTTCCTTAAAATGTTTGTACATTTTAGCTTTTAAATGTATACAAATTTTCTGTCAACTTTTAGAAATGTAACTTGTTTACTCTCTCTTTCTGATTTTAGCTTAACACGTGACAGGTAAATAACATGGAAGTGTAATTCAGATGCGGTGAAATCTAAAAACTTACTCATCTGCAGAGAATACGACATTTCATTTGACCAAAATACACTCATAATGATGAACACAAAGACACCACAGAGGATTGTATTTTTAACTAGAACTCGGACTACAGTGTGTCTATTTCCTGTTTGATTATTTTCACTATACTTTAGCCTATTTATTGCTGTTCAGTGTCAGTTGTTATTTCATTAATGTATTCAGCTAATATTGCTACTAGATGACAAACCTGACAAAGTTTGAAAAAATGTCCAGAGGTCATTTAATCTATACTATTTTATTAGGATTTATAGACAAAAATAACTATAAATAAACTACCAAAAATGAGCTATGGGACATTCAACCAGAAACATGCATTTTCGCTTATAAAAATGTGACAGAGCCTGACTTTAGCTTGCCATCCTCAAAAAAAATTAATAAATAAATACAATTCATACAAAAACAAAGCACAATTTCATAAAATTTAATGACAGAACACATCCTTGATTACTGTCAGCTACTTCTTTGTCAAATGATGTCACTTCCGAGCCATAGCCTTAAAGGTGTATTGCACACATTTTATGTTACATTTAATGCAAATGTGACGGGACTGACAGATACATGGGTACAATTGTAAAATAGTGTTTATTTGTAGATTTTTTAAAATAATTTCATGATTTTAAATCAATTTATGATAAGAACTTAGACTCTAAATTTTTCTCTAAATAACAGTTTAGCATAGCAAAACTAATAAAGCTGTAAGGCAAGGCAAGTTTTTTTTTTATAGCACATTTCATATACAGTGGCAATTCAAAGTGCTTTACATAAACAGAAATAAAAGAGACCAGAATAAGAAAATAAAAACATAATAATAAAAGTGGTCAAAAACAGATTAGAATGTGTTAAACAGGTTATAAAAGAATGAAAAAGAAAAGAAAGACATAATAATGTGATCTGTCGGACATAGCACAGTGCTAGTAAAGGAAAACAGATGTGTTTTCAGTCTTGATTTGAACGTGCCAAAAATACACATGTAGGTTCAATTGGGCTGAGGACAAGGACAATAACAGGGTTTGCAAATTTGTAGTTTTTAATAAAGAAAAAAAATCTGAGACCCAAATGATTGACATATTCCATTACAGAGCAGCTCACAGAAATCAACCATCAGCCATTTAAAAAAAATGGGATGAAAAAATACTTTTTATTCACTGTGTTTGTGTTTTTATTTCAGGAACAGATAAATGTAGTTTTCTGGCAGAATGTGCCATATAGAAAAGACATAAACCAGTATAAGATGACGCAGTGGCGCAGTAGTCAGTGCTGTCACCTCACAGCAAGAAGTTCACTAATTCGAGCCTCGGCTGGGTCAGTTGGCGTTTCTCTGTGGAGTTTGCATGTTCTCCCCACATTTGCATGGGTTTTCACTGGGTGCTTCAGTTTCCCCCTTAGTCCAAAGACATGCGGTACAGGCGAATTGGGTAGGCTACATTGTCCGTAGTGTATGAGTGTGTATGTTTCCCAGAGGTGGGTTGCAGCTGGAAAAGCATCCGCTGCGTAAAACATGTGCTGGATAAGTTGGCGGTTCATTCCGCTGTGGTGACCCCAGATTAATAAAGGACTAAGCTGAAAAGAAAATGAATGAATGAATAATATAGCAGTGATTACCTAGAAGAACCATTTTTCCACTAAACTAAAATAAAGGGTCCCAAACATATATATTTTTAGAAGATGCTATAGAACCAACGTTATTACTTCCCCAAAGAATTTGTCAGAACCTTCAAATGGTTAAACAACCATATATTTCAATTCAGATGATGAGAAATGCATGCATGTGAAAATACTAATTTATTACAGTGCAAAAATAGGTTTGTCTATTAAAAGTCCCAACATAACATGGAATAAATAAAGAGTTTTGATGCAATAACCATCTGAACTCTTTGTCTAAAATGAGAATTTTTCTCAGACTCTTGTGTTGTCAGTAATTTCATTTTAATGAAAATAGTAGCTTATATATTCTTTTCTTGGCACTTAAACTGAAATATCTGAACACAAACATGGGAAGCTGAGAAATGTTTTAGAAGAACATTTCTGATGGCACTTTTTGCATTTGAACTCTTCAAATATAGGATTTATTTTGTCCTGATGGCCCAGCCTCATAATATTTTGTCCTTATTTTATGCTGAAATGGTGTTCTTTAATTAATTAAATGACCAAGCATCTCATGTTTTCTGGAGCGCAACCATAAACACAGACTGACAACACTCCCACAAAATTAATTCTTTCTTAAAATGTTTGTAGATTTTAACTTTTAAAATGTGTACACATTTATAAAAATAATTTGAGAATGCAGTGAGGAATGCATGCAAGTGAAAATGCTCATTTATTATAGTACGAAAATAGATTTGCCTATTAAAAGTCCCAATATAACACAGAATAAAATGAGTTCTGATGAAACAACCACCTGAACTCTTTGTCTAAAATGAGTGTATGTTCAGAAATTTCACCTTAATGTTCTTTTTATGACATTTAAACTAAAATATCTGAACACAAACATGAAGCTGAGAAAAATGCTAGATTCAGAAGAAATTTTCAGATGGCACTTTTTGCATTTGAACTCTTCAAATATAGGATTAATTTTGTCATTGTGGCCAAAACCTTGAAAATGTCCTCCCAAATGAAGTGAAATAAACAACTAACATATTAAGCCATTTAAAGTTGTTCTCGGTTTTTAAAAGTCAGATTTTTTTTATTGAATCATGAAATTGTCTATTAGGAAGCATTAAATTGGGGATATTTAAGGATTAGTGTTGCAGTATAGCCTGATTATATTCTCATTTTTAGCAAAACACCAGCTCCCTATTATTGTGCAATAAAAGACATCCAGAATTTATTCAGGATTCACTTATGCGCCCAGAAAAAACAAATCAGACATCACACACGCCTACTCAGATGTGATGCAACGCTTCAATCTAAGTCTACATAAACAGGGTGTTTTAAAGCACTCACACTTTAACATACTTCGGTGGAAAAGTGGAGTCATGTCAATCACAAGGTCATGAAAAAATACACACAACAAAAGAGTTCAGATACAATTACAAACAAAGAAAAGAGCAAAGGGGGATGAGAGACGTGAAGGGGGAAAAAGAAAAAAACATGGCAGACAGAGTGACATTCTCTCACTCGTGTGACGATCCTAACAGAAATAAGGGTCACTTGCATGCGCGTCGAAAGATCTATATAGGGCACTAATTACCGCTACAAGGATGGGTGTTAGATGTCTGTGACTAACAGCAAGTGTTCGGTTCCCCTAGCAACAAAGAAGTGCTGAAAATATTGCTGTTTTATCTACCTAATCTATATGGCCAGATGGTTAAACCTACGTTATGAAAACATGGGTGTGTGTGTGCCGGTGTGAAAGTGTATATATAGGCGCCTAGATTTATGGCTGCGGTTGTATGCTCACTGTTCATGCACTGTTTCAAATCTTTACTCATGCTGTAATGTAGCTACATCTTTAACCAAAAGACACTCAGCAGGAAATCTCATTTTGTCATCCTGTATGCAAACACAACACTCACCTTTAGGAGCACCATTCCCCTCCATCCTGGCACGATTATGCAAACATAAGTGGTTTGGCACCTTCATCGTTATTCTGAGATACTCTCAGTAATGGTGGAATAATGATTGCTTTAGGGGAAAACAAAGGTATGTTTTGTATAAATATACACTCACGGAGTGATTGAAGGATAGGGAATTCACTTCAGTGAAGCTTCTTAAAAGCATCTGTGCTTACATTAATTAACGCTTGATGTGTGTGTGTGTGTGTGTGTGTGTGTGTATGATTCTGTTGTTCAACAGCTGTTGTCACTCCTCTGTCCAAATGAATTGGTCTCTCAAGGTAAGCACATAGCAGCAGTGCTTGAGGAAACACAAACAAACACCTGCAAAATTTCCAAAATAGCATATTGGAGTGTTCACACAATGCCACCAGCCATATTGTAATGTGACTCGTATTGTGCACAACAGGGACGGGGTGGAAATATGTCTGTTCCTAACCTGCATGAGTTTCTTTCTTCAGTGAAACACAAGAGAAATGTTTTCGTCAGCACAATGAAAGCCAGCAGGGTCAAAAACAATACTGGACCCCATTGACTTTCATTGTATGTGGAAAACTGAAAAATAAATGCTTGTGCTGTTTTTCCAAAACCTTTAAAAATAACTTTATTCAAGTTTTAAAATGTAATGAACAGATTTACGGATACAAGACTTACATTTACACAAACTTAAACGAAACGAAGTATGTTCATTTTTAGATTGTCAATTTAAATGGCGCAGTAGGTAGTGCTGTCGTCTCACAGCAAGAAGATAGCTGGTTTGAGCCCAGGCTGGGTCTGTTGGCATTTCTGTTTGGAGTTTGTGTTCTGACGTGTTAACATGGGTTCCCTCTGGGTGCTTCGGTTTCCCACACAGTCCAAAGAAATATAGGTGTTTGTGTGAAAGACTGTATGGGTGTTTTCCAGTTGTTGGGTTTCAGCTGGAAGGGCATCCGCTGCGTAAAACATAGCTAAATAAGTCGGCGTTGGCATCCCCTGATTAATAAAGGAACTAAGCTCAAAAGAAAATGAATTAATGAATTGAAATGTCATTTAACACTGGTGGTGTTTTTTTAATATATTTTTTATATATATTACTTTTTTAACTCTCAGATTCATCTTAAATATGAATAAAAATATTTTATTATACAATCAACATTATGAAGACATCCTAAATCCACCAATACTTCATTTTATTTTCATCAGATTACTTTACATAAAATTTTCCCCAAAAATAAATACTAATATTAGATGAAAATTTATTATCATTATTAGTATTATTATTATTATTATAGTAATAATAATAATAATAGTAATAATAACAATGATGATGATGATAATTATTATTATTATATAATTATTATTATTATTCATTATATCATTATATCGTTATTCATTATATTAGTATTATACATTTATTTTTACTCCTAAACAAATAATAGATGAACATACGTTTATTAATTTTCCTTCGGCTTAGTCCCTTTATTCATCAGGGGTTGCCATGGTGGAATGAACCGCCAACTTATCCAGCAAATGTTTTACACAGTAGATGGCCTTCTAGCTCCCTCCAAATACTGGAAAACACTCATACACACATTCACACACATACACTATACGGTCAAGTTAATTCAATTAACCGATAGCTTGCTGTGAGGTGACAGTGCTACTGAGCCACTGTGCCACCCATGAACATTCATTAATATTATTATTGTTATTATTGTTATTATTATTATTATTATTATTATTATTATTATTATTATTATTATTATTATTATTATTATTATATCATTATTATGCATGTGTGGGCTATGTTTTACACGTGTGTTTATAAGTGTTAAGTTTTTCATGGGGTAAAATAATTTATTAATAAGTTAATAGTTAATGATTATTTGATATCAAATAACAATGAATGAATAAGGAAAACATACATACAGACAGTTACATGTAAATACAGTAAACAAATGAATGTATGGTACTGATATACAAATACATCCATTAGATAGCTGAAAATATTAGTTTATTCAAAAGTTCTTTTTTTGCATTCATCAAATATATATATATATATATATATATATATATATATATATATATATATATATATATATATATATATATATATATATAATTATATTTTTAATTGTTCCCAAATGTTTAAATCCCAAATGTTGTTTAACAAAGCAAGGAAATTTTCACAGTATGTCTGATAATATTTTTTCTTCTGGAGAAAGTCTTATTAGTTTTATTTCGCCTAGAATAAAAGCAGTTTAAAATTTTTTAAACACCATTTTAAGGACAATATTATTAGCCTCTTTAGGCTATTTTTTCAATAGTCTACAGAACAAACCATCGTTATGCAATAACTTGCCTAATTACCCTAACCTGCCCAGTTAACCTAATTAAGTTAAGCCTTTAAATGTCCTTTTAAGCTGTTTAGAAATTTTAATGTGGTGATATCATTAGCCCATAAAAATTTCCTGCCTGTTGTAAAACTATTTCAACAAGGGGCAATACAATAATAACTTTACGTTAAAACCCCTAACATAGGATTATTTATAAATATGTGGACTTTGTTCCACATTTAATTGTGTTTAATTGTTCTATGAAATGATTGTGTAATTCCTTTAGTACAATTTGTCTCCACCTGATTTTCGGTAAAAGCTAAAACTGTCCATTTAAAATTATGGCTTTAAGTCATGCTGTGTAGATAAATGTACACCGTTTAGTACATAAAAAATTTGTTGAATAAAATGTAAGGACTTTTATTTTTTATCTTTGCAAACCTGTCTTCCCCTTTGAAGGATTTGAATCATTTTGGTGTTTGATCCTCAAGAGCAGCTGAGCTGGTTGTATATGAAAATAATGAGCTGGGTCTGTGATTTGGGCAGCACTTCAAAGGCTCATGCAAAAACCGTCTCCTCATTTGTGTCTTCCTCAGAGAACCTTATTAAACATGCAGCATGCTCACACTGCTTTCTGTTGATGCTCCAGACATTTCCATGTAAATTATAATCACCTTTGGCATTTTCTGACAACAATATCTGTATATAACATTATGTTCAATCAAAGAGCTCAATGGATCTAGGTGTATCGATACAGACTCAATAAGAATCAGCAGACAATAAAATCATTAAAAATAAGGGGATGTTTGCACATCACCACATATCACAGCTGGATGGAACCAACAGCGGCACTAGAGTCTGAGCTGGACAGAAGAGGCACTAGAGATGCTCAAACGAGGGTCTGCGTGCCAACCTTTCATTTTTTAGAGTGTATAGGTTGTGATATCATCATTCATTTTTAATATATACTGTTAAACTGATTTAACTTCTACTAGGAGTGTAATGCAGCATACTTGCCAATAATACATTGGTGTTTTTCACCCAAAAATGAAAATTACCCCATAATTTACTCACCCTCAAGCTATTCACAGTGTATATGATTTTTCTTTCTGTCAGGCAAGCACATTCAGAATTCCATGGTACATAATGGCATTGGATGACTTTTATGTGAAGCTTCAAAAATCAGCATATTTCAAATCCATTGTGGATATACTGTATGTATTCAACAAACAATGGTCAGGTAAGCAACTGTCCCCAGGTGAGAAGAAAGTGTACTAAAGTTGTACTTTTTTTGGACATACTTATCATATTTTAATTTTACTGTAGTAGGTGGATATTAAATGTGTTAATTTAGAACAACTTCAAGCATATTAATTGTTATTTTATATATATTTTAGATTAACTTTAAGCTATTTGAAATATGTTGTAACATACTTATTTGTGTTAAAATGAACATACTTTGAGTACAATTAAAGTTTACTTTTAAAAGTGTATTTTATTTAAAGTGCATTTTACGTATATTTGAAATATAGTTAAAGTATATTTTAAACACAGTTCAAATATATTTTAAGTTCAGATAAAGTGTATTTTTAGCCCAGCTGATTGCATTATTAAAACCAATTAAAGTATAGTATAAGTCCAGTTGAAGTATACTTTAAGTTCAGATGAAGTATCATTGAAGCACAGCTGAAGTGCATTTTAAAACTAGTTAAAGTGTTGTTTAAGCTCAGTAGAAGTATATTTTAAGCTTCACATTAAGGTGTTATTACTATGCTTACTATACATTTGCAGAGAACTACAAGACCTACTTTATTTTAACAAAAATTAACTAAATTATTTAGGAGAATGTATTTTAATTATATTAAAACTATGCCATAAAAGTACTGTACAATACAAATACAAATAACTGCATGGTTTTTGAATGCTTGAAAACTGTAATTTTCAACTTTTTCAAATGACAACTAACTTTGTAAAACAGTGTGATTTACAATATTTTGAAATACAGGCTAAAGCATGCTCATTTGCAGTATTTAAAATATGTTTAATCATTATGTCTAAAACAATTACAAATAACATGTATATACTTTAAACACACTCAAATTGGCACTGTTTCACAATGTTCTTATACAAAGTACACATAAAACATACTTTAAGAAAAATAAAATTAGTGTGTTCTCTGTAAATACATTAAAATGCATAGATAGTATGCTTGAGATCCAGCATTTTTTTAAAAAAGTGCAGTTATGCATATTTTTTTTTACCAATGTACTTGTAGTACACTTGATAATAAATACATTAAAATTCAAACCAACACATTTAGAATGCACTTTAAGTTATTTGAGCTAATTGTGCTCAAAACCTACTATCTACATATCAAGTACATTTGTAATATATTTAAGAGCACTTCTTTTTCACCTGGGTCAACACAGAAACAAACAGATGTATACGGGCAATCCAGAGTCATGGACAATACACAGTCGAATGATCAAAAGGCAGGCAGCAGACAAAGTAAAACAAACAAAACAAAGCAAGGGTCAAATACGGAAGGCAAGGAAAACGTATCGCAATGTTCACAGTACAGATAAACAAGACTTAGCCCTGATGCGAGTGTTTTGTTTTTAAAGTCAATGTAATCAGTACTTGACGATCCTCTGGCTGTGTGTTTGTGTGTGTGCAATCAGCAGAATCCAGAAGAGGTGCATGTGAGAGGTGTATGAGTGAATCTGTAGTCCATATAATGGCACATTTGTAGTTCTCTGGCGATCTGCATGTTTTCTAGTGACCTGACAGGATTAGCTCGCTGGTGATTGTGCCAATTAATTTTCCTTTGGCTGAGTTTCTTATTTATCCGGGGTTAACAAAGTGGAATGAACCACCAACTATTCCGGCGTTCGTTTTAAGCAGCGAATACCCTTCCAGCAGCAATTTCTAGTGACCTTTTTGCTGTGAGGTGACAGTGCTAACCACTGAGCTGCCATGCGCATATCAATATAGGATCATTTTTGTGAGACTGTTCGACAATACGGGCGAGGCAGTGGTGCAGTGGGTAGTACTGTCGCCTCACAGCAAGAAGGTCGCTGGGTCGCTGGTTTGAACCTCGGCTCAGTTGGCGTTTCTGTGTGGAGCTTGTTCTCCCTGCCTTCACGTGGGTTTCCTCCGGGTGCTCCGGTTTCCTCCACAGTCCAAAGACCTGTGGTACAGGTGAATTGGGTAGGCTAAATTGTCCGTAGTGTGTGAATGTTTGTGTGGATGTTTCCCAGAGATGGGTTGCGGCTGGAAGGGCATCCGCTGCGTAAAAACTTGCTGGATAAGTTGGCGGTTCATTCCGCTAAGGCGACCCTGGATTAATTAAGGGACTAAGCCGACAAGAAAATGAATGAATGAATGTTCGACAATACAATTTTTATGTTTCTGTGAGGGACAGGTTCAGGGTTGGGTTACATGTTAATAAAACTAAATTTATTGATTAATTTAACATTTAATATAAATGATTCTTGTTAACTTTTGACCAGAGCTGTATCCCTTCTAGCAACAACCATCCATCATCAACTAACTGGCCGAAAAAAAAACATTGTATACACTGAGGATGGCTTGAGGGTGAGTAAATAATTAATTTTCATTTTTCATTTTGGTGTGAACTATTCCTTTAAGTTCACCATTTTTAGACAAACTGTGGCAAGCTCGTCAGTAAAGTAATTAGAACATGATTAACTAAACAGTACTTAACGTGATTAATTAAGCATTCGTTTTTCAACCATATAAGTCCATCTTTGTGCAGTGGCATGAAATAGATGAATTTTCCCTTAGATGAAGATTGTGCCAGGAACAGCACACTTTATCTTACCTCCTGACATGCACAGTCCCTCCACACACAAATTCACAGACACAGATGTAGAGATTTTTGATATCTAGACATATTAATTTAGGAAACACTTCCTGTTCTCAGCCTGCAAGGAATGATTCAAAAGAGTTCAGTTACTCTCAAAGAGACTTTATCGATTTTGTACAATCAATAAATATTAAATCTTACAATGTCTGCTTCTGCTTTGTGTTTTCACTCAATTAATGTGTCTCTCACAAACTTATATTTGTGAGTGTTGAGTGTTTCTTCAATATATGTGACTCTGGACTACAAAACCAGTCATAAGTCCTAATTTGTTCTTACATCGCCTGAAAGCTGAATAAATAAGATTTCCACGACTTTAACATAGACATTGAGTGCATATTTATTAGATAGCACTTTTAAAACCCAGCCAAACTGTTCACAACAGTGTCCAACACGAGACATACCTGGATCACATTTTAAATGATAAGCTTATTACGAAATTTAATAGTGAACATGCCATTTTAAACATTGTGTAATAACATTCTATACCCCTTCATCCAAACTAATTGAAAGATATTCTGTTTGCGAGTGTATTTGTTGTATTACAAGTTTATTTTGTAATTATTTCCTTTTCAATGCTTTACGTATCTAAAATGCCGTGGTTGTGCACTGGTAAGAAGTTATGCCAACTTTAAGATTTCTTTAGAATTTAGATCTTTTTCTCTTTATTTTATTAATTTCATGACATATTTTAAATATAGTTGTGTTTTGCATGTTCTCCCCGTGTTCGCATATATTTCTTCTGGGTGCTTCGGTTTCCCCCACAGTCCAAACACATGCGGTATAGGTGAATTGAATAGGCTAAATTGGTCGTGGTGTATATGTGTGAATGCAAGAGTGTATGGGTGTTTTTAAGTGATGGGTTGCAGCTGGAAGGGCATCTGCTCCGTAGAACATATGCTGGATTAGTTGGCGGTTCATTCCTCCGTGGTGACCCCTGATTAATGACGGGACTAAGCCAAAAAGAAATTGAATGAGTTGTGTTTTGGTTAAACAGTTACAGTATGTTAACTTTAAAACCATTTTATTTTCATTGTATAAACTATATCTAAGCATAATCACTGTAAATATGTATATAAACAATTTCAGAAATTAATGAATTAATTAATTTCCGCTATTTGCTTAAGTGATTGTCTTAAAGTAAATTTAATTATTTATTTTAACAAACAAACAAACCATAGCCATTATAGCAAAACATTTTAAAGCTCTCCGCTGCACAACAGATTTACACAGTTTTCACATCAAAATTAGTATAATCACTGTATGATTAAACTGTAACTAAATACACTACAGAATGTTATGTTTACAAACACAAATTACATGTAAATACATAAGCCTTTTACAGTGTAAAACACACTACTCATTATTCTTGAGTACTTTTAAAAGGGCTATTTTTTAGTCACACTGTGAGTGATATTTACAACAGATACTTTTACTCTACTCGCACTTTATTTTGGGGTAAATAATGATACTTTTACTTGAGTATGATGTTTCAGTACTCTTTCAACTGTATTTCTGTGGTTCATGCAATAACTTATTTGTTTCAGTTTTAGACTAAAGTAGTGCAAGAATGGTTTTCAGAAAGAATGTTTTAATATTCAGAACCCTAGAATGACTATGTTAACGGCTATAAATCTGAGTGGACCTCTGTAAACTGTACAGTTCCCCAGGGCTCAGTCTGTGGACCCTTCCGGTTTTGTCTATTTGTCATTTTTAAGCTATAAAAACAAAAATTAAGTCTATAATTAAACATAACATAAAACATAAATCAGTGCATTGCTGAAAAAAGATTTCATGTTAACTACAGGCTAGGAATTATTTAGGGTCATATAAAGGGCAAATTACCATTAAATCTCAGAAGGGAGCGAAGTTTTTCTCAGATGTTTTTTTTCCAGGTGATCTAAAATAAAACAGACATTGCAGCCCATTTCCATAATGAGCAACACATTCTAGCAAGAGCAATGCGAAATAAAAAAATAATGTGCCTTGTTAATCGATATGTTAAATAGTGTCTTCTTCTGGCACTCCAAATAGATTCTGTTCCCTCTGTTCCTCTTCATAGCAGAAACTGTGTGGAAAGTGGGTTAAAACATGCTTTTAGGGTTTTAAATAATGGTACAAATAAACTGACTGCCACATACTGTGTAAATTGTGCTCCATGATTAATTTAAATGCTCTCCTTCAAATAAATAAACTCCTTCAAATGCATGTGTAATAACGTGAGTGTAGCAGAGGCCAGTTGGTAAAGTGCTGAGCATGTTAAGCTCACTCCTTTGACCTCTAAAAGGTGCTCTAGCTACAGGCGCTAGAGGCCATAGTCTTTAGCCTCCTTGATACAGCAACCAACTCCCATGCAGAAAGTCGCTTGTTTGATCCTAACTCAGAGTATGTTGAATAGTGTAGGACCAACGGGGTGACAATGGTGCAGTGACCTGGATGAGAGTAAGGTTTAGGGGGTGAGTGTAGCAGAGGCCAGCAAGTGAAATGCTGTGGAGGTAAACCTCACTGCTCTGACCTCTAAAAGGTGCTTTAGCGTCAGACGCTAGAGGCCGTGGTCTTTAGCCTCCTTGAGAGAGCAATCAACTCCCATGTGGAAAGTTGCCAGTTCGAACCCAACTCGGAGCGGGTTGAGTGGTGTATGACTGGCAGGGTTACATGAGCTACTGCAAATCAACTTTGTCACAAATTTTTCAACTGTGCATCTTTAAAAGACCCAATCCCCATAACCTCTTAGCCCTTCCACTTCTCCAACCTCTCCATTTCAAGCGTTCACAAGTAGGGCTAGGGGAGTTTTGGAGAGGGGTTAACT
Source organism: Danio rerio (assembly GCF_052040795.2). Classification (NCBI taxonomy): domain Eukaryota; kingdom Metazoa; phylum Chordata; class Actinopteri; order Cypriniformes; family Danionidae; genus Danio; species Danio rerio. The sequence continues at coordinate 22,542,679 of NC_141021.1, forward strand.
ACAAATGAAGAGGTATGAGAAATTTCCCTGAATACACCAGCCACAGCAACAACATGGCTGCTCTGTGAGCAAGGAAACCCACAATTAGAAGTATTTTTTGTCGTTGATATACTTTTTTTCTCTTATTATCTCTTATGAGATAGTCCTGACACATTTTTAATTATTCCCGAGAACATGACAGAATGCACAGTACTATTTTGTGCAAGTGCAACATGATCCACAAGCTGAAAACAAACAACATTTTTAAAAAGTCCAAATAAAGTGCAAAACAACTCTGGGAGTGAGGTAAACATTACTGTAACTGTGCCTTCTGGAATGACTACAGCACTAAAGGCTTGACTTATGATGACGTTTGTGGTTGTAGTGCTGTCCCATTTCTTTAGGAAATTTTTGATCCCTACCACTTTGAAATTTGATTCAATGGCCAAAGGGAGGAGATATTTATTTATTTATTTATTTTCATTGTAATACTTTTACTTAAATCTTTATTTGTTTACTTTAGGAACTACTGGCGATGCAGTGGCGCAGTAGGTAGTGCTGTTGCCTCACAGCAAGAAGATCTCTGGTTCGAGCCTTGGCTGGGTCAGTCGGCGTTTCTGTGTGGAGTTTGCATGTTCTCCCTGCATTCGTGTGGGTTTCCTCCGGGTGCTCCGGTTTCCCCCACAGTCCAAAGACATGCGGTACAGGTGAGTTGGGTACAGGCTAAATTGTCCATAGTGTATGAGTGTGTATGGATGTTTCCCAAAGATGGGTTGCAGCTGGAAGGTCATCCGCTGCATGAAACATGTGCTTGATAAGTTGGTGGTTCATTCTGCTTTGGCGACCTCGGATTAATAAAAAGACTAAGCCAAAAAGAAAATGAATGAATGAATGAAAGAGTACTAATTTTTTTACAGTGTTAGGAGTAAGAGAATTGAGATTGGCCTTATCTTGACAGCAGATTCTTTAACACCTAAAGGTACCAGTACTGTACCAACAACCAAGACAACCAACCTTGAGCAAGACACATCATTCAACATCACTTCTGACATCTAGTTATAATTAACTTCTTGCGTAAAACATAAACATAGAGGTATGTTTACAGCTCAAAATGAGTGAGAACCGTACAAATAAAGGCTATTTCTAAAAGGTAAAATTAGCTTTAGAGTACAATATATTTAATGTTTTTTTTTCTTTGTTTTTTTGTCAACTGTATTTGTCCTTCAAAGGACAGCAATTTCTGTTATTTAAGTTTTAGCCCTAATTGGCACCATAAAATATTCACCTCTCACATGGTAAAAATGTGACACGCTATTAACTGGAATGCACTGACTGTGTCTGGAACGTAGCAATACTGTATACACACTTACCCAGAAACTCATTTATTTGTTTTAAAAGAGTTTTCCCTGTGGGTACATTGGAAAGATCTCTTTGGCAATGTCCACATAAGCCAACTGTAATCTACACTGACATCCAATGAAAGGGAGAGGGTCAGTTAAAAATGCATCTCAACCATCTAATTACTCCCTTCCTTTATTTGTTGAGTGCTATGTTTATCAGTGAGTGCTATAATCTGACGTCTGAACCTATTTTGTCTCTCCGCTCTTTGTTAGAATCCTTTGCTTTCTGGGAAAAAATAATACAACAACAAAGCTTTAACAATGCATTCCACTTTAAAAAAAAAAAATTCTTTGAATGAGTACTTTTTTGGAAGCAGACTTGTCTCTTTTGTAGCCAGACACCGAAACGGTAGAAGAAACCATCATTAGCGCAACAAACGTAACACACATAATGAGAATGTGTGCATTATTGCATGCTCTTTTCTTCCTTTATACAGTTGAAGAGAATTCTTACCTCATCCGCATCTCACATGCAGAATGTTTTAATGATGTTTTGTAGAAGTGGATGAATAAAGGTCCTCTAGACTGCTGCTGCGGCTGCTGCGAGAGCTTAGTCATTTCAGTCATTATTAACTAAAGAGATTAGAAACCATCTTAATGAAGTGAGCTCTCAATGGAGAGGATAGAGAGAGGGACAAATGGAGGAAAGGAAATTCAAATGGGCTACTCAGTATCCTAAGAGACAGGGCTTTTTCACAATACCAGCACTCTATTTTTGCTTGCTGTATTCAGTTTCCTTTATGAAGCATTCACTCAAATGTGCGCGTGGCTCCTTTTGAGGAAGAGTCATGGTGTGCTGGATGTCACGTCTCTTCATGCCTGTTTATTTCATGTTGTTTTGTAAGGGAAAAAAAAGATTAATGAACAAAATTAAGGTCAATGATATCCCCCTCCGGGAAGTGGCATTATTAGTTTTAGAGGAAAAACAATATTAACAATGGATTAGGTTATTGTTTTAATTCAATCATTTTTTATGGTATAACATTTTAAAAGTTTCCTAAGGGGCTTTTCACAGTGTTGCACAGAAGAACCACTTTTGGTTCCCCGGAGATTCTTTCAATGAACTTTTCTAAACTGAACCTTTCCTTTTCTAAATTAAAAAGTGTAACAAACATTTTAGTGACCTAAAGTATTGACTTTACATTTGCTGCTGTTTTTTTTTTTGCTTCTCCTTTGTTTTTTTGTGCTTTACTCTGTGTTTGTCCGTTACTGACAGGATCATCAGATATCACAGTGCTTCAATGATCACGAGCACATTATTAATATGAGCTCAAAAATTTGTTATTGCAAATATAGACGAGATTGCGAGCTCTCTGGACAAAGTGATACCTCTCGCACTTTTAGACTGGCTCGTAAAACAACAAAAGGGCACAGCAGATTTTGTTCATCTTGGCTTTGTGGCTGTTCATCAAGATGACGACAAGGTATGTTTCACCATTTGTTTCACCAAGGCTCGGGCTGACCATATCTCAATATTATGTTTATATTATTATGATTTAATCTCTCGGCTGTGTATTTAAAACATCTTGGTTCCTTTGTTTTCATTTTGGCTTGTTGCGCAAGCGAATGACGTATCTCTGTAAACCAATAGCGTTCAGCTGCGCGTCTAGCTCCGCGTTTTGGTACCCTTTGCAAAGGGTGCCAAAAAAGTGGTATGGTACTGCTGGCTTTGGTACGCCTGTTGACAGTGGAAACGGCCATAAAATCGTACCAAAATGTACCATACCATACCACTCAGTGGAAATGGGCCACTAAAGAGCCATGAAACCCCCTCTGTCTTAGCAGGGTGTTTTCACACCTCCTAGTTTGAAAAAGATAAGAAAGTGTGTGAGTTCAGCTTTGTTTAGGTGGGAGTGTCGAGTGGCGAAAAAGGGAATGGTTTGCCTGAAAAGGGGAGTTTCAGTACATGCACAACAGCTGATTTTCACACCGGCAACACAAATACAGATGTAGGGGAGATAGACAGTTATTAAGCAAGCAGCATTTACAACGGATCTGTGAGCTGTGTGGAAGTGAAGGATTTTCAGTCCATAATGTTGTAGTGATTTAACTGTAAACTTAGTAACTAAATCATTTTGACTAAGGTTTGTCTTTAAAAACTGAGAGAGTACTGCTGAACTTTGCCATCTGAATAAACAAAAACAAAGAACATTGATCGCACACTTAAATCCATAGAGACAGGACAATCAACACAAACTGGAACTGTGTCTTTAAAAAAAAAAAAAGATTCGAAAAGCTCTTGGGTAAAAAAAAATGTTCCTAACAAAAATAAATTTTTACTTAATTTTTTATACATTTTTGAAATGGAGGACCCCATGTGTTTCCCTCCGCTCTTCAGTCTTGAGTTGGCGATGGCCGCTGAACCCCATATATATATATATATATATATATATATATATATATATATATATATATATATATATATATATATATGTATATATATATATATATATATATATATATATATATATATATATATATATATATATATATATAAATTTTTATTGATCAAATCTCTGCCCTGCAGAAAAATAAATCATTAACAATAGCATGAACAAATCTTAATCTTATAATTTGAAGTACTTAATCCTTAACTAACTTTAGCTCTTTATTTTCTCGGTTGTTTGACTTGATATGAACGTTTTATTGCCTCTATAAAGTAAATAAACATAACGCTTGGAAACAATCATTCACTTGAGTCATTTTAACAATCGGTTAATTCAATCGCAAACATTTCAGTAAACCTGTTACAAACCTCCCACAGGGCTGACAAATCAGAGATAATATTGTAATATAACACTTACAGATTGCATGTCTATAATTTTAATCCAAGTCTTTCAGCTCACTATAGCATCACCCATCTTTTATGTACAAATATGAATCTGGTAAAGTAGTGAAGGGGTTAAACAGCCCCCCACCACAGCACTTTAATAAATTAGCCAGTACGACTGATGTCAGAGCAATTGACTGCAAAGCCCCAGAAGAAACAATGTAGCATTTTGAAAATCGTCCACCTGCTGTTCTGACACACTGCCAACATCCTTCTTCAAAAAATGTGATTAAATGTCTAGAAAGAGACCCATTATACTGAAAATGGCTCTGTCACTTCAGGCAGTTTTCCAAAGTCTATTAAAGCTGTGGTAAAACAGATTAGATAACTGCACACTAGATAAGGTGAAGTAGGCTACAATTTCGATCATTTTGCTGCTTGTGTCATAAATAATGAAACATAAGAAAAATACTAAATATTTTCAAACATCCAATGCAAATGCTGATTAGACACACCACACCCATACATAAGGCACGTACTCTGAAGATAATTTGAAATATTCATTAAATAAGTATGTTATTGTGGATTTGACAATACAGAGTTAACATGTCTAGGGGAATTCAGTTAAAAGGGCACCTATGATGAAAATCAACTTTTGCAAGCTGTTTGGACACAACTGTTTGTAGGTAGTGTGTCCACAGTCATATTGGAATGATATAAACCCAACAAGTCTCTTTTTAAAATTTCCTGACATTAAATAGGATCCAAATCCCAGTGATTTTGAGGCCCACCACAACGTGATCTAGGAGTGCAGTTTTCCCCACCCACCGAATTGATTGACAGGCGCCATGTTTCTTTAATGACCACAATAACTACAATAATCACCACAGCTGCATGGTGTCAGTTAACTCTAATAAATATATGTATGTGTGTTTACTGCAAATGGCATTTGTGTGTGAGACTTATCATTTCAGAAAGGCTTTACTAAATCACACCACTAATTGAAATAAACTCAGGAGCTGTATTTCAGCTTCATCCATGTCTGTCTCTGTCACTGACTGCTGTTTATCTGATGCAACGCAGGAAAAGCTGACACACGTGGGAGTTGTGGGCGGGGAGAAACAGCTCATTTGCATTTAAAGCCGCAGGCTACAAAAAAAGCTACACTGTATTCAGACACCAAAAACGGGCAGATTCTGGAGGCTATAATAAATAATTTGATAAGTATTTTGAGCTGAAACTTCCCAGAGACATCCTGGAGACACCAAAGTCTTATATCTTGTAAAAGGGGCAAAATAGGTGCCTTTTTAGTTTACCTGTAGAGAAAAAACTCATAAGATTTGGCATTTTCATCAAAATACTTCATCTTGTAAGCTTGTGAGCTCTTTTAGCGAATTTAGATTGTAAAATTCTCTCAATGTTTTGATGGTGCCCAAAGGCTCAATGTTTACACTTTCAGGAAATGCATGAAAGGAACTTTTATATTAGTCAATGAACAATATGGGGTAAGAACATTTATTTTGACATTTAAAAAATCATATACAATTCATAAATCTAAATCTTCACATCATAGCCTATATCAAATTGAAGCTCTTCAGTCAAGAGAACAATTGCTCAAACATACCAGTTTCCAGCCTGCTTAATGATATTTGCCTGAATACAGATTGAGGGAAATGTCAGTGACTATATTATATGCACTAAACTCTGAAACTCTATACTACAATACCAACCCAGGCTCATTCTGAAAACGTAGCTCAATGTACATTTCTGGAGACCGTAAAACTACGTTTTTTTTTTTTTTTTTGCAGTTTTTGTTTTTGCGAATCCACGAGAGGCCGCTGTGTATGCTTTTTGAGATCTTGTATTTATTTCCCGAGTGCCATTTGAGCCTGCTGTTCTCTTCTATATCCACCAGGCCGCTGTCGACTTCCTGTTTGCCTGATTGACCAATTGTCTGACCCACCCTCCCCCTTCCCTAAACCCAATTACAAATTTCCCTAAAACTAAAAATTTAAAAATCAATTCAGAAAAAGAAAAGCTCTCGTCTGTTTTTTACCACATTTTCAGATTTTACCACATTCTCACCCTGTTATTTACTTGTTTATTTCTTTTTTCGGCTTCTGTTATTGTCTTAACCGCTTTTTGGAACCATTCTTCGTTGGACTCGAATCCCAGACAATCATTGTGGTCAACTGCTCTCTGCGTCTCAAGTCTGCAAATGTACATGGCGAACTACTGGACAAACTGGTAACAGCGGAAAAGCCGCCCATACGGAGGTAAGTGGTCAGCCGGTAAGCGTGAAAGGGAACAGCATCATACCGTCTTGTAGCGTTCATTTTAAAGATGAAATGCAGCCATACATACTTCTGGTTACATAACTCGCAATCTCTAGAAGTGTATATAGGGCTACATTTTCAGAATGAGCCCATGTTGCAACATACCCACAGGACAGCACTCTCTGAGATGGTCTTCAGCTAGTTTAGATTATATTTTTATAGCAGGGATTCCAGTGTTAACAACTATAAATCTGAGAGGAGTGGCGTATATCTGTGGAGTTCCCCAGGGCTCAGCCTTTGGACCTTTCTTATTTTATCTTTATATTCTCCTACAAGATTGCCCCCCTCCCCCAAAAAACTTTTTATTATAGGAATTATATTAAGAGCATGCATTGTATTATAGTGACATACACGTAACACGATCTTCTAAATCAGTTTTTCTACATCTGGTTTGGATATTATGATTGTAATTTATGTATAGGGTTATAGTTTTACTGTTAAAGGAAATGTTGGCTGAAAATAACCTGTCACTTTTCTGTTTTTCCACTGATTTATATCTTAAAGAGTACTATTATGTTTTGGCATGTATGCCTCTTTGACAGATAATAACCTTTATATCTCTGTCAGATCTGCTTTTATCTGATTTGATTTACAGTATGTATCTTCCTCTAAGTCACTATCTGTTCAGCTGATGTGAAAAGAGAGAGAAAGAGTGTGCATGTCATATGTCATGTGATTTTATTTTGACAAGATTGTTCACACAATGCATTCATTTTTACATATCCTTATAGAGGTATGTGCCAAAAAAAAAAAAAACAATATTGAGGAAAAGTTAATATATTTCAATAATTTGTTTTAAAAAGTGAAGCTTGTGTGTTATATTAGTTCACCACACACAAAGTGAAATATGTCAAGCCTTCATTTGTTTCATTCTTCATTTGAAGGATTATGGATTAAAGATGAAAAAAAAAAACTCACTTCCAGTATTTCACAAAATTAAAATATCATGACAGAGTTCAACATTGTGGGCTCCCAGTATCTCAAACTGGTCTGTTGATTAATGTGAAGCCTTGAAACTGTCTCAGCCTGGCCTAGTAGGTTTCAGAATCATAGGATGACTTCTGACTTCACGGTTGTGCAGAAGACCATCATTGGAACCCTCCATAAAGAGGAAAAATCTCAAAAGGCAATTGCAAAAGAAGCTGGATAATCACAGAGTGCAGTAGGTATATTATTACAGTGTAAAGAGGAAGGGAAAATGTGGCTGGAAAAGGTGCACAAGTATAACCATAGCCTTGATAAAATTGACAAGCAAGAGTGACAGAGGCTCTTGTCAGAGCATCAAGAACCACCACATACAGACGTCTGCATGATGGGCTACAGCTGGAGAATTCCATGTGTCAAGACACTCCTAAACCAAAAATGATGTTAGAAGCATCTGTGCTGGGCTAAAGAGAAAAAGTAATGGTCTGTTGCCCAGTGGTCCCAAGTCCTCTTTTGAGATGAAAGCAAATTTTGTATTTGGAAATCAAGATCCCAGAGTCTGGAGAAAGAGCGAAGAAGCACAAAAGCCAAGCTGCTAATTGTCCATTGTGAAGTTTCCACAGTCAATGATGGTTTAGAGAGCCATGTCATATGCTGGTGTGGACCCATTGTCTTTTATCAAGTCCACAGTCAACGCAGCTCCATACCAGGACGTTTTAGAGCACTTTATGCTTCCTGCTGCCAACAAGGTTTTTAGAGAGGAGGACTTTATTTTCAAGCGGGACTTGGCTCCTGCACACAGTGCCAAAGCTACCAGTACCTGGTTTAAGGACCATGGTATCCCTGTTCTAAGTTGGCCAGGAAACTGACTGAAAACACCCCCTGTTAAACCCCATAGAAAATCCATGGGCTATTGTCAAAATGAAAGTGAGGGAACAGAGACCTCAAAATGCAGAAGGCCGATATCAAAGCAACTTGGGCTACCATAACAACTCAACTGTATCAAAGGCTGATCGCCTCCATGTGATGCAGCCTTGATGATGTAATTAGTACTTTGTTGGGCTTCCTCTTGTACTGAGGACATAATGCAGTACATTAACACTCTTTTCAGAAGGGGCAACATGTGTTTGAGATCCTTTTTTATGGGTCATATGCAACATTCATTCTTGACCTCTCGGTTAGACTATTGCAATGCGTTAGTAGCTGTAGTAGCTGCAACTAACTGGTTGTTCTGTTGGCTATACTTCAGCTACTTCAAAATGTAGCTGCTACGGTGCTTTCTAGAAAACAGAAATATGATATTACTCCAGTTCTTTCATTATTGCATTAGCATTAAATATCGTATAAATAATTTTTTTTTATTGACTTCCTACAAAGCCAACCCAGGCTCATTCTGAAAACGTAGTCCAGCGGACGTTTCTGGAGATGGCGAAATACGTCCCAGGAGGTACGTATAGCAGCATTTCATTATTTTACGTGAACACTACGGGGCGGTGTGACGCCGTTCCCTTTCGCTGACCGCTTACCTCCGTGTGGAGGGCTTTTTCCGCTGCAATCAGTTTTTCCAGTCAGCTCATCGTTGCGTCGGTGGACTTCAGATGCAGAGAGGAGGAGTTGACCACGGCGAGCGGGTTCGAGGCCGGGGAAGAGCGGTTCCAGAAATCAGGTAAGACAAAAACAGAATCCAAAAAATAAAGTGTACAAGTTCATAACAGGGTGAGAACGTGGTGAAATCTGAAAACGTGGTGAAAAAACCAGACGAGGGCTTTTCTTTTTCTAGACGGCTTTTCAAAATTGTTGCTCGGGTTTAGGGAAGTGAGCGGGCGGGTGGGTCAATTGGTAAAACTGGTTGGGTTTAGGGAAGGAGGAGGGTGGGTCAGCCGATTGGCCGGTCGCGCAGTCAATCATTCGGTCAGTCAGACAGCGGCCTCTGCTGGGTTGACGCCAGAACAGCGCAGGCGCGAACGGCACTCGCCAGAGACGTTCGAGATACAAAAAAGGGCACACAGCGGCCTCTCGCGGATTCGCGAAAACAAAAATTGCACAAATACGTACCTCCCGGGATGTATTTCGCGGTCTCCAGAAACGTCTGCTGGACTACGTTTACAGAATGAGACTGGGTTGTACAAAGCCCTGAACAGCTTAGGTCCCTGGTGTTTGAGGGAGCTCCAGGTGTAATACAGCCCCTCGCGTCCACTATGCTCAGTTAATCCTGGACAATTAATTATTCCCAGAATATCAAAATCAATTGTAGGTGGTAGATCTTACTCATATCTGGCACCTAAACTCTGACACAGTGGATACACTCTGTCAGTTTAAAACAAGATTTAAGGCAAATCTCTTTGTATTAGCATAAAACACAAATGCTTTTGAAATCCAAATCCTCTAAAGAATTGTTGGTCTGCATTATTTAGGGCATCAGGAGCCGGGAACACTTCCTAAAAGCAATTATAATTTGAACGGCATCTGCACTCATGTTTGTCTTTTTTTTATTATTCCAGAGATTTCCATAATCCTGGACCAGTCCGTATCCTGAGCAGCTGCTGTAGTGGTCATGGAGTAGTGGAGAGCATAAGACAAGACAAGTCCTGGCATTGATCCTGAATGACCAGCCTGTACACCAGCCGGTGACCTCTCCACCTGCAGCTTCTGCATGATGGACGTCTAGTGCTCTCCAGCCTCCAGCGCGTATATTGCAGCTCTGCACAAGACGTTTGGCTATTGGACAAATGGTCATACCCAGCTGAGCCTGGTTTCTCTTGAGATTTTTTCCTTCACTTTTGTCAATCGGTGAAGTTTGTTCCTCAACGCTTTTGCCACTGACTTGCATGCTTTGGGACTTGTAAAGCTGCACATTGATGGATTTGCTCTTCAGTGTTTGGTTTTTCAGCAGTGAAAATTAAACCACACTAAACTGAACTAAACTGAACATCAATTCTGAAAACTGGACTGACACTGTTTTAATCCACTATAATTTTCTATGTTTAGCTACTTGACAATCTAGGGATCAATTTGGGATCTTTAATCCTTAATCCTTAAAATTGAACAAATGAAAGCTTGAAATCTTTCACTTTGTGTGTAGTGAACTAAGATAGCAAAGAAATTTACTTTTTTGAGACAAATTATTGAAATAAATGAACTTTCCCTCAATATTAAAATGTTTGGCAAATACCTGTATGCAAATACAAGCACATATTTGCTTAAATATGAGATCACCCAAACTCAAACCCACTCAAACAATTTCAGTACATTTTTGTTTGGATGAAAGGTACCTGTTTCATACACTTGGGGAGAAAAAGTTGTCAAAGAGCCACAACTTTGAGACGTCTGCCTCTTGTTGCTAAGCAACAGATTTCACCAGAGTGTTGCTTTGTTACACGTAGTATTTTAGAGCTCATTGGAAATGTGAGTTGGTGAACTGTAGTTTTGCATCATTAACAAAGCCTGCTGTGCGCCGTCTTTTGTCATGGTATCAATTTGTTCCCAGCGACTGTCGTCACGGCTTCTTGTTGTTAGTGTAGCTCATGGCGGCTGTCAGCAGTGTTTAACCGCATGAGGCTCAAAAGAGAAGGAGAGGTGACCATCCTCCCTCTGGTCAGACTCATCCTCACATTCATCACATCCTCTCCTATTTCTATTCCCCTTCATTCCGTTACCCTTCACACTTTCTGTCCAACCATCTGACATTTCTGTTCAATTAGTAACTGACCTCTGATGAATGACAAAAAAATCTATCAACTGTTATGTTGAGATATTGTTGCTAGTTTATTATTCCTCTAGGTCATCGGGATTATTTGTTTATTAACTAGTTTTTTTTTTAGGACTTATACACAGTTAAAAAAGTAATTTATTATTTACTGTCATCATGGCAAAGATAAAATACATTTATTTAATTTAAAAGTTATTAGAAATATAATAAGTTATTAAAGCTATTGCTTAGAAATGTGTTGGAAAAAAAATTTCACATTACACACACACACACACACACACACACACACACACACACACACACACACACACACACACACACACACACAAGCACACGCACGCACACACACACACACACACACACACATATATATATATATATTCCAAATGTTGTTTAACAGAGTGAGGAAATTTTCACAGTATGTCTGATAATATTTGTTCTTTTGGAGAAAGTCTTATATGTTTGTTTTTTAATAAAAACAGTTTTTGTTTTGTTTTTTGTTTGCAGTTTTTAATAAAAAAAAACATTTTATGGTCAAATGTTTTAGCCCCTTTAAGCTGTATATTTTTGATAGTCTACAGAACAAACTATTATAATACAGTAACTTGCCTAATTACCCTAACACTGCTACGTCAGAACAGCAGAAACCATTGTTAATTCACCAGCTTCACTTTAGAGCAAGTATTTGAATGATTCTCTAGCGTAATGTTTAAAGTGAGGACAAAACTGGTGATTTTACTCACATTTTAAGATTATAAGGCTGAACAGGATGAAATTCCATCAGTCTACAGAGATTTCCCAGTATTTCTCTATTGCAATTGGGATTTCACAATAGTTAACCCCAAATAAGCCAAATGTATAGTGTGTGTAATTTTACATATTTTCAGCCTTATAATCAAGTGCTTTTTGCCTATTCTTCATCACAAGGAAGACAAGTAGGAAACATTAATAAGTGTGTATGTGTATTATGGAAGACTCTGATTCATAGAACTGGATTTAGGAAGGCATTATGTGTTACATCCAAACCATATGCAGTTTAAGTTTGTAGAAGTTCTACTTTAAAATATCCTAAATATATTTATGTATATATTTTAGTACTGCTTCAATGAACTTGAACAAGTATATTAAAATACATTCATTTTCTTTAGTTTTTTTTTTAAAAGTGTGCTTTAAAAAAGTTAAATGTTTATAGATTTTAAATACATGTATTATATACTATATAACTTATTTAAAAAATGTGGGCAATTCATTATAGAATCATTTTATTTTTTAAAATATTATATTATAGGGGTGCGGGCAATTAGGGGGCCCTTCAAGACAATGTGTCCAGGGGTCTCTGAATTCTTAATCCGGGCCTGATTATAGATCTGTGCATTTTTAAAGTGGCAACTCTCTTATTTAATGTAATCAAATGAAAAATCTAAATGAGAGATTCATTCACTGCTCTTTAATCAGAATGTTTCAATTATACAGATGGAAAAGGTTAATGAAATTTGATAACGTGATAACACTTTTTTTTATAATTGCTGTTAATTGAATCCCTTATTTTCACATCCCAATGTTGACAGGTATGGGAATGTATTTTATGAAACTCAGATCAAATACAGAAACACAAGAAGGTTGAGCCAAGTACCACAACATTTTTTACATGACATTTTTATTGTTTGCCTGCTGTCATAGATGATTTTGATCAGTAGTGCACTGCAAAAACATCTTTATTAGTCCCGATGTGTCTGAACGTAACAACAAGACAGAAATCATAAAAAACTGCCATAGCTATAGAAATTAGCAATATAAAAAAAGAGAACATCACTTCACAGGATATCCAAACTGGCAGTAAAATATTCAATTAAAGTAAAAAACGAACAACCAAACAAAAATACTTCACAATATTACAAATATACGGATAACAGACAGTTGGAATATTGAGAAAGAAAACAGCAGGTTCTGGAAATACATATTTAATTATTTTGCTTGTTATTTTCCCAGCACACAATTCCCCCTTGATTCTCTATAATGGTGGAGGGAACATCGGCGCTCACTTACACATCAAAATAAATAAATAAATAAATAAATCTGTCAAATGCGTTTGCTCGAGTTGTGATATTTTTGTTGCTCCATTTCTGGCCCTGTGTCGCTAAGCTCTTGTGGGAAGTTAAAGAGCTTTCTCTCATGCTGAAAGTAAACACAAAATGCTTCTCCCCTTTTAAGAGATGCCGTTTTGAACACTTGTTTGGACCAGCAACTGATTTTTTTGATGTCTTGTTTGGAACAGACTAGATCAAAATCAAAATGTCTGGACAAAAAAAAGAAGGAAGGAAACTTAATTCAAGAATTCAGGTACGATTATGCAGTGTTTGGAATGTGGTTTTATATTGCAATCTTATATATCTGCTTAATGAAACGGCCTTTTGCAAAAAACAGCATGGAAAAATAGACATGAAGTGTAAAAGAAAAACAATAGTATGATTCATCATACATATGTATAATACATTCTGTACACAAAAAGCACAGCGGCCTACCACGCACAAACAAACACATGCCAAAGCTCTAACTGCAATACTTTACAATCTGGAATTGTTACGTACTGGGTTGATCTTTTGGTTATTATGTTGTTATGGGCATTTAAAGGGGACCTGTTATGCAAAAAAATCCCTTATATATGGGGTTTAAACGCAGTTGTGTGGCAAAAGTATGTGAATATGCCAACCTCTAAAAATACAAATGAATAAATTCCATTTTTTTATTATGACACTTGATAAAAAGAAACACTTTGACTGACATTTTCTTTTGTACGTGTCATCAGAGGTGGAAAAGCCCGTCCACTAGTAAAGATCTTTCCCTCAGTAGCGTTAAAAGTTTGGATCAAATTCCCGCCTAAAGTGTTTGCGCATGGAAAAAATGTGTAAATCAAAAAATGTATGTAAAATTATAATGTGCAAAAGTAAAAACTAAACACAGAGTAAGAAACGAGGTCGTATACAAAAGTTAATTCAAATTATGAAAACCCGCTCAATGTTTCGTATGGTTACGGTGTTATCCCCTTTGCTCTTGTTCCCACATTCTTCGCTCTTGTTCCCACATTCTGCACATGCACTTCCAAAAGATGCAATTCGAGTTTCATTTAAATCACGGGTGGGTCATCGTTCATTGACAGTTGCTCTAGCCAATCAGATGAAGGGGGAGTTAATGTCACTTTAATGCAACTCATGGGTGCTCAAATGCATTTGTTTCCAGGAATTTCAGATAATATAGAGACCTGTCAGGGATCACAGGGGAATTTAATTCACAAATTTCGGTATGTGAGCTCGTTGTTTCTTATTCTGCATTTAGCTTTCACATTTGTGCGTTAGAGTTTTACATGCAATGTCAATTTTTTGATTTAGGCTCATTATTTTTCTATCCGCAACCGCATTACTTAAGGCGGGAAATTGATCCCATAAAAAATGCTTGAGTGAGAAGCAGCCATTACAGTTTTTACCTGCCAAAGATATTTTCAGTTACTAAGACAATTATGAATGTGGAGTTAATTAAACACCGTAGACTGCCTTCTTCTGACACACTTCACATTTTCAGTTTTTTACGCTGATAACATGAGTTCTGTTTTGAATCTGCCACTATGCTGAAGCACAGGTGTTTGTAGCTTCTCCCTCTTTTGAAAAGAGCACAATCTCATTCAAATTGAAAGCATCAGTCACCAAAACAGCACAGTTTGGATCAAAGCCTAAATGGCGCAGATTTAAAAAGTAATAAAACAATATTTGATGGCATGCGACGAACAACCATATTAGTCCAAAAAAAGAAAAAAAAAATGGCATAACCATATGACATTATTTGAATGTATGCACTTTGTATGCAGAAACAGTTTGGGGATATTTTTACATGACCAAGTATCTGTATTTCAAATATTCAAATAGTGTCACCTGGAAAAAAAGTCTATGCCCACTAAGAAGAATGGAGATGCTGTTTGTTGTCATGTCCGCTTTGGACAAAAAAGGAAAATCCTTGGCAAAATAAGGAAGGAGAGAGTAAGAATGGCTTTGAGGGATGCTGGGAAACCGTATTTGAATTAAAAAGGAGAACAAAAACCAGGGAAAAATCCACCGAAAGTGATGAGTGGAAGAACCATATGTGACGTGATCTCTCTCTCTCTCTCTCTCTCTCTCTGAACGAGCTGAGGATCGAGTACAGAAACAGTTAACCTATCAAAATAACAACATACCATAAATAATGAAGCTGTATCAATGCATATATCCGCCATTCCTGTGTAAACTATGGCAAGCAGAGTTTATTTGTTTATATTTATTCATATTGTGAGATGGTGGAGCGCAAGAACAGTTTGGAGTAGCAGCGCACCTGTTTCTAATAAATAAATGACAATAGCTGTGATGCATGTCTGCATTTTATGTATGTATGTATGTATGTATGTATGTATGTATGTATGTATGTATGTATGTATGTATGTATGTATGTATGTATGTATGTATGTATGTATGTATGTATGTATTTATTCATTTATTTATTGTTTATTGTTAATTGATTGTTATTGCCTGCACTGTAAGAAGATCTATGTATTGTACATTATTCATATTGTACGATTTTAAATAACAATAATAATAAACTTAAAGAAATGCTTAATATTAACCTAAAGTTTCTGTTTTGAACTGAAACTGAGATCAAGGAATCAGATCTGTTATGGTTTAAAGTGATTTGATGAATTGGAGTTGTACCGTTCTTCCACATTTGAGAAAAATAAATCACAATAACTTCTGTTTTTTAATACTGACACTGAAAAAAAATGTATCTCCTTAGAATTGAGAAGCTTTTGTTGCCTATCTTCAAGTAAAATAAAATATATAATACAATTTTCCCAATCCAAATGAAAAAAATCTTTAAAATATGGATATTGTAAGGTTCTACAGTACATCTCAAAGCCTCATTTGTTGGGTTTTTTGAGCTGAAATTTCACATACACATTCTAGGGACGTCAGAGACTTATTTTACATCTTGCAAAAATGGGCATAATAGGTCCCCTTTAAAGCAATGTTGGAAAAATCCCAACAATGGCACAGTCTGTGCAGTCATAAATGAGCTTGAAAACCACTTGAGTTGCCGTCTAGTTATGATTTTACAATTTCTGATTAAAAAAGTTTTTTTTTTACTACTACAATTTCAGACTTCACTGACCATTAAACAAACAATGAAGGCATTACATTGGCAAACTACTTTTTCTAAGTATTAAGGAATAGATTTGAAAAATATATTAAAACTCTGTCAATAAGCAATATCATCTCAGACACACAACACTTAATATTGAAGTAGAGGTAATGAAGATCATTTTCAAATTAGAAAAACCAAAGCATCATTGTGTTCAATTACAATCATTAGGCATCAATGCAGATCTACACTGATTTAATTACTGACACATTCCTATTTGTTTATTTGTGTACAATGTGGCTTAGACAAGAGCAGCCTATGCCAACAAAACCAAACCTCAACTAAAATCCACATCTAAAATTCACAACAAAAGAAAAGAAAAAAAACAAAACAATACATGAAGATGCAAAACAAAACATAAAGCAAAGCATTAATCCTCAAAGTATACCTAAAACAAATCATAAAATAAAAAACAAAGCAAAGCAAAGACAGCTAAAAAGTATCACAGTCACAAAAACATTTAAAAAAATCTCAACAAAAAGAACAAAAGAAGGAAGTATAGCAACAAATAGCAGTAATACTTTACTTGTAGGGGTGTTTATAAGACTGTCATAAAACCTTTATAATCATGACAGTTAGAGATAGTTATGACAGTTTAAAATCAAATATGAGTTTGTCTGTTTGGACAACTTGACATAAACAAATACACCACAACCTGTTTTTGCCATGACATTACAGTTTAGACATTACACTTGACTTTACAAAGACAACAAAACCTGTCATAAATCTGTCATAAACATGATTGTCATCAAACCATTATAAATGTGTCATGATTTTTACAACCAACCCAGGCTCATTCTGAAAACGTAGCCCTATATACATTTCTAGAGAGCGCTAATACATCCCAGGAGCTAAGTATTTTTTGTAGTTTTTGTTTTTGCGGATCCACCAGAGGCCGCTGCGTATGCTTTTTCAGATCTCTAATTTTTCTTGCGAGTGCCATTTGCACCTCCTCTTTTCGTCTAAATCCACCAGAGACCACCATCGACTTAATGACTGAATATCTGACTGGCTGACTGCGTGATCCACTTGCTCACCCTCCTTCTTCCCTAAACCCAACCAATAGTGTTTTCAAAAGCACTGATTTAAAAGAAAAGCCCTTGCCTGATTTTTATAATGGAGGTAAGCGGTCAGCTGGTAAGTGCGAAAGAGGAACATCATTCATTTAAAAAATGAAATGCAGCCATACGTACTTCTGGCTACATAATTTGCGATCCTCAGAAATGTATATCGGGCTATGTTTTCAAAATGAGCCTATATCGCAGTTTTCATGACAAAGATAAAACCCAGGTCTGTTATTTGTCAAGTTGTCATAACAAACAATGTCATATTTGCATTTAAAATGACATAACTGAGCAAATGACACTTAATAACAGTTGTCATAAGGGTGCAGAGAAAATCTTAATCACATTCATGGCATGAGTCATGGCATGATTTTAAAGGTTTCATGTAGTTATGAACACCCCCTTCAAGTAAAGTGTTACACAAATAGCAAACAAAATTTAAAACAATGCAAAACAAAAACCAGAGCAAAACCAAACTTACAAAAAGCAAAGCAAATAAACAACTCACACCAAAGCAAAACAAAAACTGAAGCAAAGCAAATATATAAATTGCAACAAAACTTAAATTAAAAGCAAAAATAAAAAACAAAGCACAAAATAGAGCACAAAATCCACAACTAATCAAAGAGCAAAGCACATTAAATCAAAGTAAAAAAGGCATAATAAAACAAAAGACAAAGGAGGTTGAAAACAGATAAAGAAAGGGTGCTCAATCCTATCTGTAAGTTTCTAGCACCCGTAAAGATGTTGATTACCTGGTTGAGGAGTCTTTAATTAATGATGGAGCTAAACACTGCAGGACATTGGCCACCCATGAGCAGGACTGGGCACCTCTGGTTTAAAATAAACCACTGTGAGCAACAGCACATCAGCCTTGTTCACACTGACAGCGCTTGAATCGCTGGAGGTTGCCGAGCCTCTCTGCTCAACTTTGTCACGTCGCCAACAGTCGCTGTCACTCGGGTCATCAGAAATTGCCAAGTCTCTTTGAAAATGAACAATGTCAGGTCACTTTGTTGCTACAAATTGCTGTCAGTGTGAATGCGTCAAAAACAGCCTGTTACTTCCAGCAGGCTTGACTAGTCAAGGGAAAAATAAGAAGAAAATCAATTTAGTTTGGGATTTTCTCCACTAAATGAATCCAGTTCAGCAACACAAATTCAGCGCCTCTCTCAAAAGTCACATCTGACATTCATTATACATTTAAGTCCGTCTCTGAATTTGTGACCTCTTGGGCTTTGCATTCATTCTTAATTTGCCTTTCTTCTCTCCAAATCAAATATGCAGCAAGACGAAGATTTCATCTGAGCGATCAAAGCTCAGTCCGCTCGTCTAAATAATTTTTGTCATGTCTTTAAGATTCTACTTGGTCCCAATGAGCTCTTACAGATGCAGGATTTTGCAAGGAATGTGTTGCTTCAAAGGTTTATGTACAATTTTGCGATTGTTTCTCTTATTTCAATTCACATTCTTTTGGATTAAGTCTTTTTTAAATTTATAAAAATATTTGATCAAGTACGTTTTTCAGATGACAGACTTTAGTGTATGGCAAGCATTTTAACAGTTAATATGCTGCTACGAGTGCTACTCATTTTTCTGATACTATCCCAGTTAACAATTTTAAGGCTCTAAAATTGTGCCCGTTCCCATTAAAGCTATATAACATTACTTTTTAATGTTTTTAGAATGACGATGCATTAACATTATGTTTTAGTTATAATAATGTTGTTCAAAATGTTTTCATAACATTTCAGTCTCATGTTACAGAGCTAAGCATTACTGAGTACAGCCCTTTTTGAAAATCAATATCTGTATCCATTTCTCAGTGAATATAGGCAATGTATTTTGGTGCATTTAAACAAAAGGGAATTATTAAACAGATTTATTAAAATAATATTTTAGTCACAAACAAATTTAGAAATTGAAAAATAATACAATCAAATCAAGCAAAATATTGCAAAAAATTAAATTAAAAATACAACCTACAAAATTTCAACTAAATTTAAAATGTTTTGCTTCTCTTGATTATTCCTCACATATAAATTTGGGTGTGGTAATTTTGGGACCGTTATCGTAAGTTATTTTGTTAGATAAGCTCCAGATTTTGCTTGAGTACTGACTAATCTAATGTGTCTGCACAAATATAATATTTTATAGCTAATAAAATATGAATTTAAAAGATAGATTTGTGAGGGGTGTACTTATATATGCTGAGCACTGCATATGAATGTTCTCAGAACATTATTTCTAAGGTTATTAGAATATTCCATCCACATTATGGAAATGTTCTGAGAGCGCTTTCATAATGCTGTCGCTAAATTATTAAAAAGTGTTCTTAAAACATTCAAAATGTAGTATTTTAGACTATGCATTAATGTTATTTTTTGGTTATGAAACGTTACTCTAAATGTTTTCATAACATTTCAGTCTCATGTTATATTCTTGTTCTATACATAACACTTGTTTTAAATATTATTTAAAACATCGGTCACGCTTTATTTTGATGGTCCATTTGTTGACAAGTTACACTGTTGTTAAGTCACATTGCATCTACATGCCAACTAATTCCCAGTAGATTATAAGAAGACTGTTAGGTTGGGGTTAGGATTAGGGTTAGTGTAAGTTGACATGTACTTGTAAAGTTCCTTATAGTCAGTAAAATGTCTGTTAAAGGAGCAGTATCAACAGATATTAAGCAGACATTCTACTAATACTCAAATGGACCATCAAAATAAAGTGTTACCAAAACATCATTTACATTATATTAACATTTTAAGAACGTTTTTATCAATATTCCAAAAACATTATTTTAATAATGTTGTGTGTTAAAACTGAAGAAACATTATGGAATGTTCTAAGAATGTTAGCTGGGATTCTAAAGTACTAGGATGTATTTAATAGCTAGTGCTTATTCTGTAGTTACTTGTACCTTTTTAAAATATGCAACTTATTCGTTAGATATTGAACTCTTCTGTTTTATTATTAGTAATCTATAGAGTTCAATTAAATATCTTACTAGTAAAAAAAAAAACTTGCTATAGTCAAAAATATAATATAATACATGTTACTAATTTGTATTGAATAGACACTGGCAGCTAATCGATAACTACTATTCAGTAATTTATTCTGGCAGGTAATGATATGTACTAGTGTTGAACAAGCACTGGCACATGAAGAATTGTCACAATTGGAATACATATTATTGAAAATAGAACAATGACAGATCCCTAAAAGCCAATGCCAAAAATGTTGAATTTCTAATAGAAAAGTGACTAGTCACTAATGAATAGTGTCTTTAATATTAAGGGCAAGTGCCCAATGAATTAATGCTAGTATGTAATAAATATGTAACAAATTAATCCATGATACACTAAAAATATTTATAAATTTAGTAGTTTTCCGTATTTTGTGATTCATGTTTTTTTCTTCTTCTATTTTTCCCTGTTTATTTATGCTTTTGAATTGCATTATGGGGCCTTAATCTACTTTTATAACAACATTTACTCTTAAAAAAAGTATATATTTTTTTACATTACATTATATTATTTTTACAGTACATTATATTATTTCAAACTAGACTGTAAAAAATGCTGGGTTCCACACAATCAATTTGTGTTGGGACTAGGCATGGGCCGGTATACGATTCTGACGGTGTGACAAACTAGGGTAAAAATATCATGATTCCAAGATTTCATGTTGTGAATACTGCTCTTAAATAAGTTTTTTTTTTATGTCTGGGTAAAAAACAACAATGTTTTAGGTAAAAACAACAATTAAACATGGTATATATTTTTTAACATTTAAAACATTTTTAAACAATAAATGTCAGGCTAAATAATTTAAATAGGCAATGGACTTCTGCTGTCTTTATTAGCTACAAAAATACAGATTTGTTTTCAACTTGAAAAGACATTTTGGATATCTTTCTTTTCTTTAGATATAAAGTAAGCCTCTACACTGTTCAGCTCTACAGCATGCTGGATGTTGGTTTATAAGAGATTTGTTTATCAGATGTTTACTGAATCATAGGCTGACCAGTAACGTGCAATGTGGAGGTTCCTTTTCTACTGTTGCCCTAAAAAAAGTAAATTAACAAAACTTACAAATACCTTAGAAACAATATAATAGTAATTTGAACGGTTTTAAAAACTTGACTTTTCAAAACCACGGTAAACCCTTTAAACCAGTTATCGTTCCATGCCTAGTTAGGACAACATGAAGGATTTAAGTTATTTATTTATTTTTTTTTACAAATTTAAGTGGATTCAGCATAAAACAATGAAGTTGTCCCAAAGAAATCTCAATAATTGTGATGCTTAAGTTTATTTAAAAAAAATTTTTTTCACAAAAATGTCAATAAAAAGCACTTTTTTAAAATGTGAATTTGAATTTTTAACATTAAAAGTCAACAGAGCAGAGATCAAGGGCTCATAATACAATTCACAACCGTAAATAAACAGAAAACACTTGTAAACCACAAACTATGGAAACTTAAAGATTATTACAGTGTAGTTTCTAATGAATAAGTTCTAGTACAGGGGTCTCAAACTCGCGGCCCGCGGGCCATTTGTGGCCCTCAGTGCAATATTTTGTGGCCCGCGCCGACCGCTGTACACTGACAGAATCAGCGGAGCGGGAAGCGCTCTCTCTCCCCGCTCCGCTGATTCTATCTGTACACAGCGGTCACTGGCATTCCCCGCCCGCCGTGTTGTCGCGCGCGTTCTTATCAGCTGTGTTGACACGCGCGTACTCAAGAGCGGTGTTATTGCGCGCCTACTGAAGGGCGGGACCGAGGGTGTGTCGCGTCGCGGGGGCACTTTTGATCATTTTGGAAGGGCACTTTCGCAAGACTACAAAGGGCATGTGCTCTGCACAGGTTGAGCCCTATGTGTGCACGTGCCTGCCCTGCATCTTAGATATATCATAGGTAGATACAGACTGTTACAGACTGATGTGACTGGAGTGGGGTGGGGGTGTTTTATTTATACATATATACACCTTTTTTTAGGTGAGGGAATGGAAGTTTTGAGTGAGTTCCCCCACTTTTTTCCCTAGGACTTCAATAAGTCAAAGTACAGGTCTAGACTTAATGATGATCATCTTCAAGCCATACTGAGGGTCTCAACTGCTTCCGCTCTAAAGCCAAATGTGGTTCAGATTTGTGAGAAGAAGCGCTGTCAAGTCTCTGGCAGCAAGAAATAGGCAAAAGATGCCATGTTCAGAAGAACTGTTCATAATCTTCACTCAATGTTCTATTAATGTTCAGGACACTTCATGTTCAGAAGAAATAATTAAAACTGTTAATAATGACATTTGAGGACTTTTTTTTGTGAAATCCCTTATGCGGCCCAGCCTCACCCAGACTTTGCCTCCTGCGGCCCCCAGGTAAATTGAGTTTGAGACCCCTGTTCTAGTATCTTTCAAAATGGTACTAGTATCTAATGTTAAAATGGCTTGCCATAACGAGTGTCACTCACAAAACTCAGAGATCTAGGCTACTCATTTTTAACGACATCTTGGACACGTCTGTGTTAACTGTGGACATGGCGACCATGTCATATTCGTTTTCACGCGTCGACACAATCTTGCAGAGTCGGAAGGCCCTCAGGTCACGCTGGAAGTTGCGGTTCAGAAAGCCGTAGAAGATGGGGTTAATGCAGACCGAGCACATCGCGGTCAGGTGACACAGAGAGAACAGAAGGTTGTGGGTACAGTTCATCGCCACTTCATGATTCCAGTCGATGACTGCATTAAACACGTTCAGCGGGAGCCAGCAAACTGCAAATGCCACCACAATGGAAAAGAGCATGATGTTTATCCGTTTAGACTCACTGCTACGGTATTTGTTTTCACGGATTCTTTCCATCATGTTGTTTCGCCGCTGCAGACGAGTGTATATCTGTGTGGGAGAGAAGAGGACAGACAAATCAAATCATTCATACATGCATTTAAGGGTGAACATCAGCATATACAGAATTCTCTCTTTCCTTGTATGTGTGTGTGTGTGGTTGAGTATAGCACAAGTAATGGTTCTTTAGTTGTTCTTTTGGGCGGTTAA
The DNA here is from genome assembly GCF_052040795.2 of Danio rerio. Lineage (NCBI taxonomy): Eukaryota > Metazoa > Chordata > Actinopteri > Cypriniformes > Danionidae > Danio > Danio rerio. The sequence continues at coordinate 22,566,136 of NC_141021.1, forward strand.
GGTGCTACTTGATTTAGTTTTATTTAGCACCCTTTTAGGAGTGTATTCAAACAAAAGCTCAAACAAAATCCAGATTAAAATTCACAACAAAACAAACCAAAACCTAATACAAGTCATAAGACCAGGGTAACAGTAAAAAGGTCACTATGAGTCCTGGCTGGACCAGTTGACATTTCTGTATGGAGTTTGCATGTTCTCCCCGTTTATGTGTGGTTTTCTCCGGTTTCCCCCACAGTCCAAAGAAGTGAATTGGATGAGCTAAGTTGGCCTTTGTGTATATGTGAGAGTGTATGTGTGTTTCACAGTACTGGTAAAACCTATGTCAGAATAAATAAGGGACTAGAAAAATGAATGAATGACTGAATGATTGTAAGAAAGACATACAAACAAACTTTTAAACAAAGGAAAGCCGGAAACGAGCCATTAAACAAAACTTAGCGAAGCAAAAATACCAATAAAGCAAAAGCAAAAACACAACAAAGAATAACAAAAACAAAAAGAAAAGCAAAAAAAAAAAAAAAAAAACTTATTCAAAGGAAAGCAAAATTCTCAAAAAAAAATTATTTAGAAACAAACTTATTTTATGAAACTTAAACAAACATATTTAGAAATTGAAAGATAATACTATTAAATTCAAGCAAAATATTGAAAAAAAAATTATAAAACAAAAATACAACCTACAATTTTTTTAAAACAAAACAAAAATAAAATGAGAACAAAGCAAAAAAATAAAAATAAACAAATTAATAAAAATAACAACTAAAGAGTAGAACAAAGGAAAGTAAAAATTGCAGCACAATAAAACAAGGTTAAAACATTTTAGGCAATTTATATCATTTGTATATCTGTGTGGATGAACAGAAGAAAGATTAACAATTATTTATACATGTCTTAATTAAGGGTGAACACAATTATTTCTGTAGACATTTAGAAAAATATGATACGCCATGTCCATCAGCATGCATTCATGAGACTTTTTCTCTTTTATATATTTTTGTATATCTAAATTAAGACAAGGCAAGGCAGGTTTATTGATATAGCACATTTCATACACAATGGCAATTCAAAGTGCTTTACAAAAACAAAAATAAAAAAGACAAGTATAAGAAAATTAAAACAAATAGTAAAAATGATTAAAACAGATTAAAATGTGTTAAAACAGGTTATAAAAGACTGAAAAAGAAAAGAGAGACATAATAGTGAGATCTGTCGGACATAGCACAGTGCTCATTCAGTAAAGGCACAGTTAAACAGGTTACTTTATTTTTTAAATAATAAATGGGATTAAACAGGTTTCACTATTAACTATGTAATAATAATAATTATTGGTAATTATTATAATTATAATAATAATTGGCTTTTGAGACTTTTTTATATCTTACAATTGTATGCTTGTTTGCTGTATTTTTGACATTCTCTTCAGATATAGAGAAAAAAAAACAGAATTTTGAGCTATAACTCAAAAAAAAAAAAAGTGGAGTATAAAAAATCCACAATTGCCATATAATAATTTGCAATATTTTTTACAAACACTATTATACTATTCACACTACTGACAAACGCTTTCCAAAACTTGCTCATCCACACTTAAATAAAAAAATAATAAAATAAAAAATCATCTTAATGATCATGCATAAATCCTATTAAAAGCTCAGCGAGAGATGATAGTGAGAGACTAAACATAATAAAGCTCTATCCCCTACTGACACAATTTTATTTTTTTTAAATAGTAAATGATTTACTTGTCCAGGTCACATTTCACTGCCATTGAGCTCTCAATTACCTTTTTGTGTTGATGACTGCAGATATGAGTAGATCGTTCGTTGCAGAAATATAATGCAAGTGTACAAAGTAACATGTACTGTATACCATCACTGTGAAAATGTACAGCACATAGCAGGAACACAGCGGTATATTATTTACAGATACCACTGCTTTCACAGTCCACAGTACGGTGGACAAAAAGGTGTTTTCAAATGTATCAGCTCAGGAGAGTGTCTTCAAAAAGCTGTGCTTTCACAGAAAAAATACATGTCTCAGTGTGGACAAAAGGTCACAACAGAGAGAAAAAAAATGCTTTTTTGCAAAAAGCATTTTGTAATGTATCCACTCTACTGTAGACGTAGCCCATATATCAAACAATGTGTTGTGCTGGAAAATAAAAGATAAGACTTCCCTGTTCTCCAAAGCTCATATCAGAGCTAGGATTTTCTGTATTATTTTATTATATGTAATTTTATTATGTAAATTGTTCATGTTTTAAATATAAAAATAGTTTATCCTTGTCTCCGAATTGTTGTAGTTTTACCCCTTTATAAGAGACTCAGCAGAAAAAGTTACTGGGTGTTATTACAAGACTTTTATGAATTTAAAGATTATATTCTACAAAATATCTGTGAAGTTTTCTTATACAGTACAGTTCCTCACTTAATAACGAGTAACACTGTGTAATAACAACACAAGACATGACACCATGACATGCAATAAAAGGTATCTTTTCCATGTTTTTGTCCTAATATTTGCGATGGCGACATACAAAATTTCTATTTTAGAAATGCTTTTTATTTCTTAATGTCAGCAGAACAACAGCCTATAGCAAAGATCACCTCAGGTACATTATGTGCTTTATTTACAGCTAAATGCTCCCAATGTCAGTTTAAAAACCATTTTATGTGACATTTATATCCATACTGCTGAAAGCAGCAGCAGATAGTTCACCTCAGATCTTGAAAATAAAATAACAAAAACAAAATTGTCACCATGGTGATTTAGTGCAAACCAATGACTGTAAAAAATATGGACGACGCTGCAGCATCTTTTCCCATTAAACAATTTGAAGGCAAAATGCCTCGTGACGAGCACAAACAGTCACAAAAGACTGCTGAAACTGGAGTCTGCACTTTAAAAAGTGAAAACTTAAACAAATTACTTCGACTTGTTACAATTAAATGAATTAAGTTTGATCTCCCTGCATTCGCGTGGGTTTCCTCTGGGTGCTCCGGTTTCCCCCACAGTCCGAAGACATGCAGTACAGGTGAACTGGGTAGGCTAAATTGTTCGTAGTGTATGAGTGTGTGTGTGAATGTTTCCCAGAGATGGGTTGGCGGTTCATTCCGCTGTGGCGACCCCGGATTAATAAAGGGACTTAAGTCGACAAGAAAATGAATGAATGAATTAATTAAGTTTGACAAACTTAATTTATGACAGTTTTCAGTAATTAATTTAGTTCTTTTAGGTGTAACAAGTTTTAGTAATTTATTTAAGAAAACAATAATGGAACATTGCATACAGTACAGTACAAATCATTTAATTTATTATTGTTAATATAATGATAATAGTAAAAATACTTTTTTTGCAGTACAAATATTTCCTTTCTATGTTAATATAATAATAAAAATAATACTGCTTTTATGTTTTGTTGCAAGCACAAGTATTACTCCTTAGTTATAGTGAACAATACTTGTACTTGCCAAAAATAAATTACAAAAACTTGTTCCACTTAAAATAACTAACTCAATTTACTACTGAAATCTGTTATAGATTAAGTTTGTCAAAGACATAAATAAATACACACCATGGATAACGATTTACCATGCGGGAACAATCATGCAGCATTTAAAAGATAAATACAGCAAGATGTCTAAATATCCACAGGATATTTTCACATCTCATCCCTGCACTATAGAAAATAATCCTGGTCAATTTGTACAATAAACTTAGCAGTATTAATACATCAGCTGATGTCCGTCAGCTGCTGCAACATCATAATTGTTTATCATTTTTTTGCCTCCGTTTTCATTAGGTTAATTGATGCCCTAATTATATATGACAAAGAGGAATTTACATTTGTTTTAATGTTTAGTAGGAGTTTTCAAATAAAAAGCCAATGGTAAATAATGTAAATAAATAATCTTAACATTCACAGCTGTATTTGTTATATAAGATTCTGTTTCTAGAACATTAATATTTCCTAACAGCAAATTCAGTAGATTAACTCAATAACATTTTGAAAACTCAAAATTTCAGAGACGTCCTGTAAATCAAATTCAAACAACGTTACAGGGGATCAATGTGGAGATAGGCTAGCATTAGTTTTGTCTTCCTAAGTATTATTTCAGACCCATTCATTCATTCATTTATTCATTTATTTTATTTTTGGCTTAGTCCCTTTATTAATCTGGGGTCGCCACAGTGGAATGAACTGCCAACTTATCCAGCATATGTTCGATGCAACCTTCCAGCAGCAACCCATCTCTGGGAAACATCCATACACACCTATTCACCCTCATACACTACAGACAATTTAGCCTACCCAATTCACCTGTACCACATGTCTTTGGGATGTGGGGGAAACCCACTCGAACGCGGGGAGAACATGCAAACTCCACACAGAAATGCCAACTGACCCAGCCGAGGCTCGAATCAGTGACCTTCTTGCTGTGAGGCACAAGCACTACCCACTACCCCACCGCGTCACCCTATTTCAGACCCATAAAGAGAATTACTGCTAGATAACAATCACCTGTATTTACCCCATCATGGCTAGGCGTTGTATCAGCAAACTAATAAAGCCAGATGAAGCCCTGACCTTACCGAATAAACAGTGCTCCACCAGATCCTGTAGGTCAGAAAGTATAGTTTACTGCTGAACTCATTTTATCATGGTAAAATAAAACAGAAATGGAATAATAACACTTCAATCTCCTCGCGAAGCTCCGACGGTCAGCTTTGAGAAACTTTCAATCACAACTGTCTATCATGATGACACGCCCCGTTCTTATAGCATTAAATTACTGGCTAAAAACATATTCGTTACAAAAACAAAGATCTGCACCTATATCAGTGTGATAACCAGTGCCTTAAATTACCAAAACCATCTTTCGGGACATTTTATTGCAAGTGTAATAATTTTTTTATTTGGGCTCAAGTCTCCTTCATTTACACAGAGGAGGTGGCCTTTATGACTTGTATTGCAGGCAGCCCCAGGGGGTGATCTACAACCGGGACCTTCGCTCAAAAGCAGACATATAGCGCACTTGGTGCAAACCAACAACATCAGTAATTTTGTAGCCTATTAATAATGTTAAAGAGGTTAAATATGTATTAATTCTATTAAAAGCCTTTACCAGTTTATTGGGATTGCAGTGCGTGGAACCTAAATGTTTCTGCTGTGTTGCACCATGGTTGGTGCAGAAAGCCAAACTGCTTGTCGATGAAATATTGTAAAGTGTGAACAGTGTAGATCATGTAAAATTTATGATTTTTTGGGGGGGGATTTTGAACAAATAAAAACCATTAGCCTACACCATAGGTCTCAAACTATAGATTGTTCCAAAACAAAACAAACACAGCGGATCCAAATAATTAAGGTGTTCAAGACGATTAGTGACTAAGCAGGTGTGAATTGGAGGTGGTTGAAGCTAAACTACGCAGAGCTGCGACTCTCTAAGAATTGAGTTTGAGACCATTGCCCTACACTGTAAACACATTGTCATGATTTCAACGGTAAAAAACTCTAAAAATGCTACAGTAAACATGTGTTTTCTGGTTAACAGTAAGTTTCCTTAATATTTGAGGCAACACAAACTGACAGACTGAATAAAACAGCCATATCACCCTGCAGCCCAAGACCAGTTACTCGCTGGGGCTAAGCAGGGCTGAGCCTGGTCAGTACCTGGATGGGAGACCACATGGGAAAACTAGGTTGAAAGAGGTGTTAGTGAGGCCAGCAAGGGGTGCTTAACCTGTGTTCTGTGTGAGTCCTAATGCCCCAATAAAGTGAAGGGGACGATATACTGTCAGTAAACACTGTCTTTCGAATAAGTCGTTAAACTGAGGTCCTGACACTCTGTGGTCATTAAAAATCCAGTGGCACTTCTTGTAAAGAGTAGGAGTGTAACCCCAGTGTCTTGGCCAAATTTCCTCCATTGGCCCTTAACCATCATGGCCTCCCAATCATCCCCATCCAACAAATTGTCTTTATCATCATCTCTCCACTCCATCTATAGCTGGTGTGTGGTGAGCACACTGGCACTGTAGTCCTGTGGCTGTTGTGTATGTGACTTTGGGTGTATGGCCATACATGATAAATGTGCTATATAAACACATATTACATTACATTACATTACATTACATACAGTATATATGGTGAGTAACTGTAAATCGACTCTCCCAAAATTCTCTGCAAAAGACTTTTTGTTGCTGTTGTTGACATTACTATGGTTGTTTTTAGTTATTTTCTCATCAGTGATTTTTATGTTATATTTAACATACATAAAACAATTTTTTTTCATTACTTTAGTGTTATTTGTACCAATAATACCATATTGGTATTAAGTAGTTGTGTGAAGGATATTTGTTTCTTTGCTTGTAAAAAAAGCTGTTTGTTATGAGCACTGGTTCATAATTTTTTATGTTTTTGTCTGATTCAAGAGTTAGCTGATGATTGATTATAAAGCTTGTTTGGCATGCTGTCCCAGGAGAGAGCCCTGAGCTCATAAGATCCTTGAGCCAGGGGCTCCCTCCGGTTTGCAAGGCGAGAGGAGAGTTTGAGCTCAGGTAGATCTCGAGAACTCCCCTGCTGTAGTAGCTAATGAACAGATAGTGATTGCTCTTAAGAGATAACTGCATACTAGGAGCATGTCTATGGTGCTGATTTGGACTATTCAATTAACTTAAGTTGCATGTTTTTGGACGATGGGAGGAAACCGGGGAACCCGGGGGAAACCCACATGAGCAAAGAGAGAACGTGTAAACTCCACACAGAAACATCAGCTGGCTTTGTAAGGAGTGGAACCAGTGACGTTCTTGCTGTGAGGCAACAGTGCTAACCACTGTGCAACCCATCTAGGAAAGAATGAGGAGTAGGGGTGGAAAGGGGGATTCTTCAAAACGAAGATGGCTGTTATATGGAACTTATGGTATTTATTGTGGCCTAGGATTCGTCTGATTGGTGAATCATAAATTGAATAATGCAGGACCGGCTGCAAGCAATCATAAGCATGTGATCCTCTCGAAATTAGTTTATAAATAAACTTTACATAACAGTAGTACTTCAAAACAGAGGTGCATTAATGCTGAATAAATTAATAAAATACAGTAGCATAGTATAAATTCATTTGATAATTTTCAACTGTATTTTGTAATGGTAACATTCTGGCAACCACAACATTTAAGTTTTTATTTTATAATTTTTTTTTACAAAATAATGGTCAAAAGTTTTCGAAATGTTTGTTACGGATAAATTTTATACTTTATTTAGAGCTGCAGTCTAAAATCAACACCCTCCTTCAACAACCTCATACTCAACCCTACAACACGCTGTCCAGAGCTCATAAACTATAGCTGACCCTGAGGGCAGGCCATCATTAAGAACACAGTGGGGGGAGAATCTGCTCTGACATTTCAGATGATGATCTGAGTGTGTGTGTTTTCAGGCTCTATGTCTTTTATATTATTGAGGCAACACAAACTGACAGACAGAATACAAACGGCTCTCTCTTTATGGGCCACAAACAAACACAGAGTTGCAAGCTACATAACAGTGTTACAACATGATAGTCGCAGAACATTAATATGCCTCAGTAAACACAATAAACATGTTAAAAACAAATCAAGGCTAATGCAGGGAGATCTCTCCTATTCTACTCTAATAGCAAAAACAAAAGAGGACTCATTAGCTCTTGATTGTTGATATTAGAGTTAATGAAATCAAATCAAAACGATCTTCTTAATTAAAGCATTGTTAATTGTTAAGCAATCATTTGTTAAAAAATTGCAAATGTGTTATTATAACATTTACACATTTACATATCCCTTTGAAGGGATAGTTCACCCAGAATAAAAATGTACTTCGTGATTTTCCTTTTTCAACAGAATTTCTATCTATTGTCAAACATAGAATCTCAAACAGGTTTGGCACAAGTAAATGCAGTAAATGATAACAGAATTGTTTGGATGAATTATCCCATTTAGCTGCTACATTGTTGGGAAGGGATTAAAAGATGCATTTATTTATATATCAACGAAAAATATATATTTAAAATAATTTTTGCTAATTAAAATTATGTTAAAATAAAATATTAACTATAGATTAAAACAGATTCAACAAGGTAGTGGAAAATTCCTCAGAGATTTTGGTCTAAATTGACATGATAGCATACCGCAGTTGCTGCAGATTTTTTGGCAGCACATCAATGATGCAAATCTCCCGTTCCACCACATCCCAAAGGTGCTCTACTGGATAGAGATCTGGTGACTGTGGAGGCCATTTGAGTACAGTGAACTCCTTGTCATGTTCAAGAAACCAGTCAATGTTTTTACAATCTTCTATTGTCCAATTTTAGTGGCCTGTGTGAACTGTATCCTCAATTTCCTGTTCTAAGCTGCAAGGAGTGGCAGCTCCTGTGGTCTTCTGCTGCTGTAGCCCATCAGCCTCAAGGTTGGATGTGTTGTGTGTTTAGAAATGCTCTTCTGCACACCGCAGTTGTAATGAGGTTATTTGAGTAACTGTTGCTTTTCTATTAGCTCAAACTAGTCTGGCCATTCTCCTCTGACCTCTGGCATCAACAAGGCATTTGCGCCCACAGAACTGCCGCTCACTGAATATTTTCCCTTTTTTGGACCATTCTCTGGAAATCCTAGAGATGGTTGTGCTTGAAAATCCCAGTAGATCAGCAGTTTCTGAAATACTCAGACCAGCCTCCATTATTCCATTAGGTCATTTGTCATCTTATTCCATGGTCATTTGTCATGGTCATTTATTACAGACAAATCAAAACAAATTTTGCTCTTTGCTTCACTACATTTGTGTGGCATCCGCTGTGTAAAACATGCTGGAATAGTTGGCGGTTTATTCTACTGTGGTGACCCCTGATAAATAAGCAGAAGGAAAATGAATGAATGATTGAAAATTTATCATTTATGGAAGTTGCTAACTTGTATCATTTCATTTGATAAAATAAAAGAAACACATTTTGAGAATCCAAAATATTCACTGTGTGATGAAGTCGGATAGAATGCAGATTGAACGGATTTATAATTCAAGCTAATAAAAACTAACCTTTTGCCTATTCTGTTTGCATATTCTATAAGGGATGATAGTTAACACATTAAACAATCACACAAGCATCTTTTTCCATGATAAAAGTGCCTTTTTCGATCAGCATGTGAGCTTGAATAATTGTGATGATGTTAATTCTATTATTTAATATTTTTTTAACAGTTTATTAAGTCAATATTATTACTAAATATTGTATGTTTTTTGTGTTTTGCTGATAAAAAATCCAAGCAAAGTTTAGCCATCTATATATCTTTTACTGCTGAGTTTCAATCTTTATATTTATTTATAAATGGCGTAAACCAGCCAAGAAACCAGCACAAACAAAATAGTTTATTTATGTTACCAAAATGATTTAGATTGCCAGTATTGCACACTTGATTTTGCATTCTCAGAAGCCTGATTTATCTTTCCCAATGATGAAATAGAAGTCTGCCCGCTTAAAATCTCCACCCACCATGTGTTCATAAACATGCCTTATTATCTTGACAAGACAAAGGAATTAATCAATAGTTTATTAGACACAACAGACCAAAGTCTTGCAAGCCCGTTTGACTCAGACTTTTATTTTCCAGCTTTGCTCTCCTGCGTTTTTCGGTTCTCTCTCTTCATTTGATGAATGGCAGCACTGGCACAGAGTCCTGTGACCTGAAATAACTGCATGACACAAATCCCAGAGGCAGAGAGAGAATGAATGCATGCGTTTATCTGCAACTTATTATTTACTTCAGCTCAAATCTAAGAGCCAGCATTAGCCCAAGTGAAATACTGAATCTGTAAATAGCATAGTATGTAATTTAGGTTTCTTTCCATTTTTTTGGTTTTCATGGATAGCTAGCTTTGTTTAGTGGCTGATTAAATGTGATTCTAGGTCAATTTTACTGACAGCTGAACATAAAAAAGTCCCTCAATCATTAGGATTCATAAAGTCGTTGGCTCATACAGAGAAAAAGAGAGAGAGACTGATCTAATAGAGTCCGACACTTGCTGCCCTGACTGGACAGCCAGAATCTTTGTTGGCGTCACAATCTGAAGTATTAGACTGTGGGATGGTTGGAAGACAGTCGCTCCTAAGGATTTGACCGAATAAAAATGCTGTTGTCATACTCTTTGGTACTGCACGTAAAACCGTAATATTGGGCAAAGTGATTAATTGTCTTCTCCATGCCGAATTTGAGATTGCATGAACTAAAAAAAAAAGTGTAAAAATAATGCAACCCAGGCTTACTGGAAATACGTGCCGAGGGTTACATCTTTGTGAACCGTAAAACATTGCTCCGACGACACTTACTTGCAAATTTTGTTGACAAATCCACAATTTTGTTAACAAATCCACATTTTTGAGAATTTCAAATACTTTACTGGGCTACATTTTCTCATATGTGCCATTTACTTGTAAATCCACTAGAGATTTACTAAGTAAATTTTTCCATTTTCTTGTCGGCTTAGTCCCTTTATTAATTAGATTAGATTAGATTAGATTAGATTCAACTTTATTGTCATTACACATGTACAAGTACAATGCAACGAAATGCAGTTTAGGTCTAACCAGCAGTTCAATAGCAGCAAGTGCAGGATACAGGAATAAGTTATAAAGTGCAGTTATAGAAAAACTATGGTGATATTTACAGATGGATGTTCTATCAAAATTATATACAGGTTGGATAAGCTATGAGCAGATTTACAAAATATTAATATATGTGCAGGTTGCTATTAATAATCAGTATAGTGCAGATAAATAAACATGATTACAAGTGTATATGTTACAATATATGAATATATGTACAGGGATAGATGAACATGATTATAAGTGTATATATCAAATTTTAAATGTGCAAATGTTAAACAGTGCAGTTATTGCGAGGAGTTTAAGTTAGAGGAGAGTGGGGGGTGTATTGGGGGGGCAAAAGAGTCAGTGTGGGGCAGAGTTCAGGAGGGAGACAGCTCTGGGGAAAAAGCTGTTCCTCAGTCTGCTGGTTTTTGTCCGGGGGAGCCTGAAGCGCCTGCCGGAGGGCAGGAGAGAAAACAGTCTGTGAGCGGGGTGAAAGGTGTCCTTCAGAATACTGCGTGCTCGGCGCAAACAGTGTTGATGCGTTGGGCCGTTTTCACCACCCGCTGCAGTGCCTTACGCTCAGCAACAGAGCAGCTTCCATACCAGACTGTGACACAGTTTGTCAGGATGCTCTCTATTGTGCAGCAGTAGAAGTTCACCAAGACGGCTGATGAAAGCTGGTTCTTCTTCAGTTGCCTTAAGAAGAATAGGCGCTGGTGAGCCTTCTTGATCAGGCTGGAGGTGTTGGTGGTCCAGGAAAGGTCCTTTGAGATGTGGGTCCCCAGGAACTTAAAGGATGAGACAGGCTCAACGGCCATCCCATTGATGTGGATGGGATCATGTGAGCCTGTTCGTCCCTTTCTGAAGTCCACAATGAGCTCCTTGGTCTTGTTGGTGTTAAGGAGCAGATTATTGTCGGTGCACCAAGTGGCCAGATGCTGTATCTCCTCCCTGTAGGCCGTCTCATCATTGTTGCTGATTAGACCAATCACTGTGGTGTCATCTGCAAATTTGATGATGGTGTTGGATCTATTAACAGGCCTACAGTCAACGGTAAAAAGGGAGTAGGGGAAGGGGCTCAGCACACAGCCCTGTGGTACACCAGTGTTGAGTGTGACGGTGGTGGAGCAGATGTGACCTGATCTAACATTCTGAGGTCTGTTAGTCAGAAAGTCTATAACCCAGTTGCAGAGTGATGTGTCGATATCCAGGTCTCTCAGTTTGATCAGTAACTTGGAAGGTATGACAGTGTTGAATGCTGAGCTGAAGTCCACAAACAGCATTCGTGCATAAGTGTTTTTATTGTCCAGGTGTGTGAGTACAGAGTGCAGTGCTATAGAGACTGCATCATCTGTGCTCCTGTTGCCACGGTAGGCAAACTGATGTGGGTCCAGTGTGGATGGCAGAGAGTCTTTTAGATGTGCCAGGACCAACCGCTCGAAACACTTCATGATGATGGGTGTGAGTGCTACAGGCCGGTATTCATTCAGGCATGTTGGGCTGGAATGTTTGGGCATTGGCACAATAAAGGTGGTTTTAAAGGTTTTTTGGCACAGTTGCTAGGTTGAGCGACAGGTTGAAAATGTCTGTGAATACCCCAGCGAGCTGTTCCGCACATGCTTTGAGGACACGCCCAGGAATACCATCTGGTCCAGCAGCCTTACGCACATTGATACGACTCAGTGCCGTGTGTACTTCTGAGGAGGTGAGAGTGATAGGTGAGTGGTCGGTGGAGGAAGTGATCCTGGTGTAGGGTTCTTTATTGTCTCTATCAAAGCGGGCGTAAAAGTCATTTAGCTCGTTCAGGAAGGAGACGTCTGTGGCTGTGGGTGTGGACTGGCTGGGTTTTTAGTTGGTGATGGCCTGGATGCCCTGCCACATGCGCCAAGGATCAGAGTTGGAAAAGTGCTCCTCTAGCTTTAGCTTGTAACAGTGCTTGGCCTTTTTGATGCCCCTCTTCAGATTAGCCCTGGAAGTGCTGTAGGCCTGTGCATCCCCTGATCTGAAGGCAGTGTTGCGTGCCTTCAGCAGGAGGCGCACCTCCTTGTTCATCCATGTCTTCTGATTCGGGTATGTGGTGATTGGTTTCTAGGTTGTAACACTGTCTATGGTGGTGTTGATATATTCCAGAACAGAAGAATTGTAACTGTTAATGTCTGTGTGAGAGCCGTGTGTGGCCTGGGAAGCAAACATACCCCAGTCTGTGTGTTGAAACCTGTCCTGAAGTGTGGAGTCTGCCCCCGCTGGCCACACTTTGATGGTCCTCACTGATGGCTTCACACGGTCGATGAGGGTTGAGTATTTGGGGGTAAGGAACAAAGAAAGGTGATCTGACTGACCCAGGTGGGGGAGGGGGATCACAGCATAGGCTTCAGCTATGTTTGTGTAAACATGGTCCAATGTTTTGTTTCCCCTTGTGTGGCAGAGAATGTTTTGATGGAATTTAGGGAGCACTGTTTTTAAGTTTGAGTGATTAAAATCCCCCGCAACAATAAAAGCAGCCTCCGGGTGAGCAGTCTGTTGTTTGCTGATGGCTGCATGAAGTTCGTTCATAGCCAGCTTTGCATCAGCGTCGGGAGGATTATAAGCAGCAGATATTATGGTGGATGTGAACTCCCGTGGTAGGTAAAAAGGTCTACATTTAACCATAAGGAATTCAGGTTAGCAGAGCAATGTCTCCCAACGACGACAGAGTTTGTGCACCAAGCTTTGTTAATATAAATGCATAATCCTCCGCCTCTGGTCTTACCGGAGTCATACGCCGTTCTGTCCGCTCGGAATGTGTGGTGCTCCGTTAGCATTGTCTGGTATCCCGCTGTTTAGCCATGTTTCTGTGAAAATCATGACGTTACAGTTCCATAATGTTTTGCTGTGGTTGATGCGCAGTCGAATCTCATCCATTTTGTTCACCAGTGACCGTACATTGGCGAGAAAGATGCTGGGTAAAGAGAGCCGATGTGGTGTTAGCTTTAGCTTAGCTCTTAACCCGGCGCGCTTCCCCCGTCTTTGTTGACGTTCTCTGCGCGGTCTGCGAGCACTTCCGCCCAGGGCAGGGCGCCCAGCCCGGGGTGTTCTGGCGATCTCATGGATGAGTCGAAGATTGCTAATAAAACTGTCCGGAATGCACAAACCAATATCCAAAAGCTCCTGTCGGGTTTACGATGTAAAGGCACCACTGTTCTGCACGAACAGACCCGAAATGAGCAGGAATAGTACTGCAAAAATGCAGAAACTGGAGAGACCCTGAGCCTCGCGTTGTACACGCGCCGCCATCTTGGATCGATCTTTAGTTTCCTCTGTGTGCTCCGGTTTCCCCCACAGTACAGGTGAATTGGGTAGGCTAAATTGTAGGTAGTGTATGAGTGTGTGTGTGTGTGGATGTTTCCCAGATATGGGTTGCGGCTGGAAGGGCATCCGCTGTGTAAAAACTTGCTGAATAAGGTTAATCTGGGGTCGCCACAGTGGAATGAACCACCAACTTATCCAGCAAGTTTTTACACAGCAGATGCCCTTCCAGCCGGAAACCGGAGCACCCAGAGGAAACCCACGCGAACATAGTGAGAACATGCAAACTCCACACAGAAACGACAACTGAGCCGAGGCTCGAACCAGCAACCCAGCGACAGCACTACCTACTGCGCCACTGCTTCGCCCTAGAGATCCCCTAGAGAATCTCATATATTCTACCGGGCTACATTTTGGACCGACCCACACCTTTCCCTAAACTTAAACTACAATGTTTTCAAATGCAAGCAAGAAGAAAAACGTACATGGTTTCTGAAACCATTTTTCACTGGATTCAAACCCAGTCCACTTTTTGCCCCAAGTACAACACCATGCAAGATGAGCTACCAAGCACACTGACCAAAACACCATCCAGATGATATGGAGATAAGCAGGTAAGGTGAACTCATTAAATTATGGATCACAGATGCATTAGAGTTGTTTTTGTAGTATTTATTTGGTGCTACATGAACAACCGCACAAAAAGAATAATTTCCCAGTCCATAATGTATCCCTGTAAATGTTTGACACTGTAGTAGGAAAACAATAGTTGTCAGTGTGACAGAGGTCAGCTAGTGATGTGCTGTACTTTACTCCTCTGACCTCTAAAAGGTCAAACGAGAGGCGACAGACGCTTGAAGCCATGGTCTTTAGCCACCTTGTTAGCAATCACCTCCCATGTGGAGAGTTGTCCGTTCAATTAGAGTGGGTTGGGTGGTGTGGGACCAGCGGAGTTACATTGGTGTCATGACCGGGATAAGAGTATGGTTTATGTGGATGAGTGTAGCTGGTGCTGTGCAGGTAAACCTCACTCCTCTGACCTCTAAAAGGTGCTCTAGCAACAGACACTAGGGGTCATGGTCTTGTTAGAGCAACTGACTACCATCCGGAGAGTCGCCGTTTCAACTGAAGTGGGTTGGATGGTGAAGGACATTGATGCTATTACCCAGATTAGGAATTAGGTTTAGGGGTGAGTGTAACAGAGGCTAGCTAATTAAGCGCTCTGTAGGTAAACGTCACTCTTCTGACCTCTAAAAGGTGTTTTAGTGATAGACGCTAGAGGCCATGGTGTTTAGTCTCCTTGTGATAGCAACCAACTCCCATGCAGAAAGTTGATGGTTTGATCCCAGTTTGGAGCAGGTTGGGTGGTGTAGGACCAGCGGGGTTACATCAGCATCACACCAACCCATAGCGTTAGTTTGACACAGAAATGTATGTCAAGGCACATATTTGCAGATTCCCTCAAACAGGCTTGAAACAGGTAAAGGGTCAGTAAATGATGACAGAATTTTCATTTTTGAAATGCGCGCATACACACACACACACACACACACACACACACACACACACACACACACACACACACACACACACACACACACACACACACACAGCATGATGTAGGCTGAACATGGACAAAAATAAAGCCAATCAGAGTGACGTTAACCTATTTTGCTCGCCAGATCAGTTGTGGATAAAGGCTAATTTCGTATTTAACCTGAGAATGGAGTGTGATAGAGTTGTATCGCATTGTATTTTATAGCTATAGCCAAAAAATAAATTAATAAAAATTCCAGCAGGAATTAATATCAACCTCTGCATGAACAGATGACAGTTTATCTCAGTGATTTGACAGGATTCAGCAGTATACAGCAGTGTTTTTTGAAACACAAACACAATAAATTACCCAAAGATGTAACTAAACATATCTTTTGCCTCTTCAGGGAGGAGATGAACAAATGTGTAATCTCTAATTCTTACATTTTGCATCCTGAGGCCAGTTTGAAAGTGCCTCATGCTGTCTTTGCCCACTAAAGCACAGTAAACAATTTGGGGCTCATGTTTTCAAAATAAAAGTCCAAAATATATATAGTACCTAATATATGATTATAATAACTAAGGGAGGAAAATGATCACTGTTGTATCACTAGAAACATGGTTGCTTATTAAACGCAGCCTAAGGCATGCATATTAATGATTTCAGAGCAGCATATCAGATTGTGTTCTCTTGATGACACCAGCTACTCGTCAGGTCTGGATGAGCGACCTAAAGTAGGCATACATGTAAATGCAGAGGGCATGGCCAGTGAGTTTCATCACAGTTTGTTTTGTCTTCTGATTGGCCTGTTGTCCATTGAGGTTTTACACTTGTGGAATTTACATGAAAACAAGGAAACAGTTCTGTCTAAGGTTCACAGTTTCCGTATTTCCATATACTGATCTTTTATTAATTTACTATGCCTTGGTATACCCAGAATTTCATTGCAGGGCGCCTTTAATATTGCAATAATTGAAAGAAAAGAAGCTAACAATGCCTGCATACTACAAGACATACTCATTTATTATCTTTTCGGCTTAGTCCCTTTATTAATCTGGGATCACCACAGCGGAATGAACCGCCAACTTATCCAGCACATGTTTTATGTAGCGAATGCCCTTGCAGAATACACTTATTCACACTCATACACTACTGACAATTTAAGCCAACCCAATTCACCTGTACCGCATGTCTTGCATAGGACTGTGAGGGAAACCGGAGCACCCGGAAAAAACCTATGCGAACACAGTGAGAACATGCAAACTCCACACAGAAACGCCAACTGACCCAGCCAAGACTACTACCTACTGCGCCCCTGCATCGCCCACTACTGGACATTGTAGTAGCTAAAAAGAAGTAACTAGACAACTGAGCTAAATTAGAAAGAAAATGAAAAGTGCTTATTTTTCTACGGCACAATTTGATCCATTCACACACAGACACACACAACTTGAAAATAATAGAGACCGAGATGGGAAAACAATGCAAGTGAAAAAAACGAGAGACAGATTGGGACAGATATGTATGTGTGTGCGAGTGGGTGTAAGTGCAGTTCCATTTTTAAACTAGCCACCTGTGGTTAATTAGGTGTAAAAGTGACAAGCATCCTTGATGAAACTCGGCCATTTCACTTGAACACCAACAAATGCTCGACAGCACTTGACAGTCTGAAGAGTGTACCATCGTCACGATGACGGCAGAATGCTCATTCTGTCACCCCCCACACGCATTTTCAGTTTTA
Source organism: Danio rerio (assembly GCF_052040795.2). NCBI lineage: Eukaryota > Metazoa > Chordata > Actinopteri > Cypriniformes > Danionidae > Danio > Danio rerio. Next base: position 22,583,309 of record NC_141021.1, read on the forward strand.
CAACTCTATTAGCATAATAATCTCCATATTAAACCCATTACTGGAAGCTCGAGCTTGTCACATGAATCCTCCCTTTCATTTATGCCATTCGTTTACACAAATTGTATTTCCTTTGTATTATCACATATCTCTTTGTTTCTATATTACTATGTTTCTATTATTATTACTATTTTTGTACCCTTTGCGGAGGAGCAATGATAAATCATTTTTGTGATCTCGGAGGTCGAGTTTTTTAATGATCGTTTTTTTTTTCACTCTCTTCTTCAGATGTTCTTTCTCATTTATTCTGCCATTCTTTGACCAATTGCATCTTCTCTCGCTTCTCTTTCAAAACCTGCATCAGCCCTGGGTTTGTGTTAGCAGTGAGCTGATGTGGCAGGTCATGTTGGCTGCTGGTCATGTTCAGTCAGAACATACACTCTGTTTCACTGAGCCACGTTGAAAGCCACTGGATTCTGGGACAGGGGAAAAAACTCAGCAATATTTTTTGACAATACAGAAGACCTGATGAGACATGGCTTTTTTGTTTGTGAATGCGTTTCCAAAAATCTAAAATATTTTATTAAACTATTAGATACCATATTTTATCCAGAACCCACAGAAGATACATAATAGTTACATAAAAACAACAACAACATGCAAATAAAAAGTCATCAGCCTTTCAATTGTTTTCCATTTAAATTGCAACCCCTTGGGTGTTAACCTTAGATTGGCGACACAGCAATAGCGTCAGCTGCAGCAGATTGATTTTATGGCACCAGATTAAACTTTTAAAACACCTTTATGGTACTAAAATACATTAAAACAAATACAGACCACAATTGTACATGGCGGTCTGCAAACGAAAGCAAGAATAGACTTGTGCTGTAAACATTGTGCCCACCAGCCTTATTAGCCAATATTAAATAAAACAAATTAATAAGTGACTATAAAAAAAAAAAAAAAAAAAAAAAAAAAAAAATATATATATATATATATATATATATATATATATATATATATATATATATATATATATATATATATATATATATATATATATATATATATATATATGTTTGACTGTTGCACTTGTATTTCTGTTTATAACCACCATGAGTGGGGGTCACGAGTCACTGGCATTGTTATTTTTGGGGTCACAGGCTAAAAGGTTGGGAACCACTGGCCTAGTTAACCAAATTAACCTAGTTAAGCCTTTAAATGCAACTTTAAGCTGAATATTGGTATCTTAAAATATCTAGTAAAATATTATGTACTGTCATTATGGCAAATGATAAACTAAATCAGTTATTAGAAATGAGTTATTAAAACTATTATGTTTAAAAATGTGTTGAAAAAAATCTTCTTTCTGTTAAACAGAAATTGGTGGAAAAATATACAGGGGGGGGGGGGGTAATAATTCAGGAACGTTAATAATTCTGACTTTAACTGTATGTTTGACAATTGACAGGTTTGACAGGTTGCTGTTTGAAGTGGTGTTAGTGAGGCCAGCAGGGGGTACTAAACCTGCAGTCTGTGTGAGTCCTAATGTCAGAGTATAGTGGACACTATTCTGCAGTTTCTAGGTAAAATGAACTATATGGGGCAGCATGATGCCAACAACTTTTGTTCCTTTCACACTAATGATATGTACAGAGATATTTAACAACAACAAATAAATACCACAAGACAACTTAAAAGTGTAATCAAATATGTTTGCCAGTCTATTTCCATATGAACAAATGTTACGGTCAGTTTCCCTTGTGACTGACTTTTTGTATGGTGATATACCTGAGATGCAGAGTGCTCATACTTGTATCTGTGTATCTGAAACGTACATAAAACAAACCCTACGTAACAAACACTATAAAAAGATGTTGGGTTCCACCCAATGAATTTGTGAAGGAATTAAGGTAACGTGTTAGTTTTTACAAATTTAAGTGCATTGAACATGAAACAATTAAGTTGTCCCCTCAAAAAACTCAAGAACTATGGTGTTTCTGCTCATTTTAAATTAGTTCGTACATACAGCAAACGTGGACAAAAACTTAGAAAGCACCTTAGTCTAGAGGATTTATTATCAGTGGATTTGTGAAATGTGCAGCATAATTGTTTTATGTGTAATCTACTTAAATTTGTAACAAATAATGTTAACTTAATTCCTTCAAATCGATTGTGTTGACAGTTTATTTTTAGTCGGCCCGGATCGGTTTGATTGCATTTCTGAGACTGCCATTCTAGTGTGGCAAAAAATATTCTACTTAGCATTTAACTTATGCTTATGCCACAGCCATATCACCCCGCAGCCCAAGACCAGTTACACGCTGAAGCTAAGCAGGGCTGAGCCTGGTCAGTACCTGTATGGGAGACCCAGTGGCGTAGCGGATGGGCCCGCAGGGCACGCACCGCGGGGGGGCCCCACGTGATTAGGGGGCCCCGCGTCGTCGCGATTTTCAATAATTGAAAATTTGGCAACCGCAATAATCAAACTCTTGGGAACAACTGTGGTCGGAACCACAGTTCACAGGTCTGTGTTCTCTAAACACCTCTCAAGCGATGGACTACTTCATTCTGATTGCTTGCCACCAATGTTGCCAACTTAGCGACTTTGTCACTAGATTTAGCGACTTTTCAGACCCCCCAGCGACAAATCTAGCGACTTTTTTGTGTGTTATTGGGGATTGTTTTAGATTGTTGTAATTTGTCCATATTGTACCGTCCCTACTCTTCTCAACAAGCTGCGTCGCCCCTCCCCCGCCTCACAGCACTGACAGGCGGCCCAGTCAGTCCTCGTACAGCAGCCTCTCCCACCTGCAGCCCGAGAGCAGATCACCCCTCTGCGTACCGACGACAAATGATTTAGCACAGGCAGTGTGAAGGTATTTCCCTTGTACAGTCAAACCGATGTGCTTCTCCTTTATTTTAACAATTTAATTGGACCGTTTATTCTTTTCTTGTTCACAATCACAGATATTTTAGTGACAGTTTCTGAACTTGTCTGAGTTTATTACATATGAGAGATTACTGCACATTCACTACATATCTATAATGACATACTGTATTCAAACAGCAATACATTTAGTTAAATAAACATGCTTTTATAAAGTGTAGTGCAATTATAAATACCCCTTTATTAACCATAGGCTGTTAAACAAACAGAAACGGTAGAACGTGATGACGTCAGTGATATGCAAATTGACGTATGACGTATCCCCCTCCCCACTTCATCAGGTGGCCCCGTCAGCGATCCCTGCAGGGGGGCCTCCGCATTTTGCGCTACGCTACTGGGGAGACCACATGGGAAAACTAGGTTGCTGTTGGAAGTGGTGTTAGTGAGGCCAGCAGGGGGTACTAAACCTTCAGTCTGTGTGAGTCCTAATGCCCCAGTATAGTGAAGGGGACACTATGCTGTCAGTGAGCGGCATCTTTCGGATGAGATGTTAAACCGAGGTCCTGACTCTCTGTGGTCATTAAAAATACCATGGCACTTCTTGTAAAAGTGTAGGGGTCTAACCCTGGTGTCCTGGCTAAATTTTCCCTTACCATCCTGGCCTCCCAATCATCCCCATCCACCTAATTGGCTCTATCACTATCTACATCTATAGCCCGTCTACATCTATAGCTGGTGTGTGGTGAGCGCACTAGCACCATTGTCCTATGTCTGCTGTAGCATCATCCAAGTGGATGCTGCACACTGGTGGTAGTGTGGAGAGACCCCCCTCATGATTGTAAAGTACTTTGAAATGCGCTATATAAATACACATTACAACTTAAGTAACAAAAATCATTTCAGAGTAAAACAGGTCATTTGAGAGGGAAAAAGGTTTTAACCGTTTGAGATTGGTCTGAATAATGAGTATCCCGACTCCCTATGCAATTCGTACTAAATGGTATGAATGAGATCATACAAATCATCTGCTAAATCTAAAAGTTCGGAATTTTCATTGGATTGCATAGACTTTTAAAAAAGGGAGCTGATACATTTATGTGAATATGTTATGTACGCTGTTTCAGTTATACGTCCTTGTACAACTACGAGAGTTGTAGCAAGCAAACTGCACCAAAAGAGATCATATTTTGCAGTACAATTGAAATAAATGTTCACACCCTGAACAACTTTTATAATTATACAATTGTCACGGACGGGTCTTTAACCCGGGGCTCTGGTGTGGAGACCGGTACATATCCCACTGAGCAACAAGGGGAGTTGTGTTGGGCCCAAACGAAAGCACTACAAGAGGGAATCCAGAAAACAAGCATTTATTTAAAAAAAAAAAAAAAAAAAATCAACTCAAAAAATGAGGTAGCGAAGCAGACAACTGTTCTTGTCAGAATGACTGAATGAGGTTAATTCAAAAGGTTAGTACAAAATATTCTAACAGTATAATAAACATGTAAAGAAAACTCCACAAGGGGAGAAAACAAATAGACAATAAGGCAGCCAGCAACAAGGAAAATAAAACAATCTTACTAGACTTAGCTCAGGAGATCAAGGGAAGTTCACCAGGGATGACTCAAAAACCAAGTGAGGAACACAGACAAAGCAACAACTCAAATACACAGGCTGGAATAAGTCACAGGTGATCAAAATTAAGTAAACAAGAACACACGAGGAAAAACAAACGCAAGAGGAACACGGGGACCTCTAGCGGAATGGAGACAAAGTGCAGCATAGTGACAATTATAATATATTTTGACAGTTTTTTTTTCTATTTAATTGTGTCAAAACTTCACTAAAGGACACAGTCTAGTACCTGTGTCATTATTTAAGTCTGACTTTCATGTAACTATTTGCTTCAAATCAAAGTGAATCCCCTTGTGGATGTTTGGCTTGACTCATGGTAATAACACTTTAGCAAAGACTTTTTTAAAATCCCTATAGGAAAAATCAATGATAAAAGTACTTTAGAAACCATTACAGCTAAAAAAGTGGGTAAGCACTAATGCACTCTATTGAGCCTGCATAAATACAACAGTATTGAAAAATCTCAGGTCTCAAAACATGCATGCAAGAAAGTGTCATCGAAAAAAGGTTTATTTAATCAAGCACCTTTCTGAATGCTCTTGATTTTGCCCTCAATTGAGGCTATTCTAAACACTGATTGCTCTAAACAACTGCTGCTTTTGCTTTTGCTTTTAAAATATTATCAAATAATGGAGCTTCAAGCAGGGATGTTGAAGTACCGCTGTCTGTAAAATACTGATAAACCCGTGTCAGTGGAATGAATGCATAAAGACCTGAGATGATTTTATCTAGTAATACTTCAGCCGTGCATGTTTTCTATCAGCTGCTAGCACCAGATTCACAAATGTATCACTCTTTGAAGTATACCAGTCAAACAGATTAGCAAAATGTCTGAAAGGGTTCCTTCAGTTTGATTCATTCGAATGGTTCACTCGCAAACAATCATATTTGAATGAGTTTTTGCATATTTTATGTGTTAAAGATTATATCAAGGATGTATACGGACAAATAAGAAAACAGAACCTATAAACAACGAAGGAGCTCTTAATGTTATGTAGGCTGTGGTGGGGTAAAGATGATTTTTATATTTTAAAAAATGACTTACAGAATGTCATGAGAGTTCAATTTCATGAAATCAAGTCAGTCATTCGCATCACTGGTCAGTGTAGGTCAAACACTGACAGACTCTTTGCTCTTTTTGCTTGAGGCTTTCTAAAGTGCCTTGTTACTGTAATGTAATATCCATCTTTCACTGTGGCAGAAATTTAGTGCTAGGGGATTCTTGGGAGAATGTGAAAACAAAAGCTGTCAAAATTCATCAAAACATATCAATTACAGACTTTCCTGCTGTATGGAAAAGTGTACCTTGAATAAAATGTAAGTCCTTTTTCATATAAATGCCAAATGCACACATTAAATAAATTAAATATCCTTAACACAGTTGAAATAATTACTGTTCATTCATTCTGTAAAAAAAGAATGAAGCTATTTTGATTGCATTGACAGCCGTTATTTTCAATAGTGAGGCGAAAGAAATGTTAATACAAAATCTAAAATTACTGCAGTAATAGAAAAAAAAACATGTCGATTAAAAACAATGATAAAAATTCATTAAATAATAATAATATTTTTATACAATTTGAACAATGTCAAATTGTGTGTAATTTGTGACCATGGAGTCTTATGTTACACATGTATATTTATAGCCCAAAATACAAATACATGAGTCAAAATTATTATTTACATATTTATTTTATGCCAGAAAGCATGAATGTTAGGTAAATATCACGTTTCATAACAAAATTTTGTCAAATTATTTCTATAAATAACTGAAAACATTTTGATTAGTGATTTGCAGTGCTAAACATCTGATTTGATTATTTAAAGGGGATTTTCTAAATACTTGCATTTCTTGAACTGTCAGATTTCAGTTATCTCTGTCAAATATTGTCTTGTCCTAAAAAATACATTAATATAAAGATAATTTTTTTTTATTTCAGATGTTTGAATTGGGTTTTATGCCTCAGGTTGAGGGGGGTCTCTCATAAACAGTATAAACAAAACAGTAAAAAGTATAAAAAAAACTTCTCTATTACTAAAACTACTATACTTTATTCTAACTACCTATTAAAAATGAGCTAAAACAACACAATTCTTGAGGTTTTTTTTTTTTTGGGACAACCTGATTGTTTTATGTTCAATAATCTTAAAAATGTAAAAAAATAAGCTAACTTAATTTGATTTGTGGCAACGCAGTGGCACAGTAGGTAGTGCTGTCGCCTCACAGCAAGAAGGTAGCTGATTTGAGCCTCGGCTGGGCCAGTTGGCGTTTCTGTATGGAGTTTGCATGTTCTCTCTGCGTTTGCGTGGGTTTCCTCCGTGTGCTCCGGTTTTCCCCACAATCCAAAGACATGGGGTACAGGTGAATTGGGTAAGCTCAATTGTCCGTAGAGTATGTATGTGTGTGAATGAGTGTGTATGGGTTTCCCAGTGATGGGTTAGGGTTGGAAGGGCATCCGCTGCGTAAAACAAATGCTAGATAAGTTTGCGGTTAATTCCATTGTGGCGAGCCGAGATTAATAAAGGGACTAAGCAGGAAAGAAAATGAATTAATTAATAAATAATTGATTTGTGAAGGAAAAATATGAAGGGATTGTGTGCAGCCTTTTTTACAGTGTATGCAATACACACTCAGAAAAATGACATTTGCCATTTGTTCAAACTACTTATATAAAATTGAGTTTTGTTTAGGACAATGCACAATCCACTTAAAATGTAATAACAGAAAGTCAAGACAACAAATAAATTGTAGTAAGTTAATAAGATTTTAAAAAAAATTGGGTTGAAACCTGTTTTTAAAACAAAGTTGACTAAGCTAAAGAACTGGTTATTTGTAGCGAGTTAGGAATCAGCTGATTGGTAAATCATGCATTAGCTAATGCAGGACCAGCTGTGGTCAATCATAAGCACAAGATCCTCTTGAAATTAGTTTAGAAATAAACTTCACTAAAGTTAATATTTTAGTCAGTTTGAAGTTGAGATTACTAGAAAAGTTCATTTGAGTCAACAAAGAAATAAAATAATAATATTAATAATAATAATAATAATAATATTAATAATAATAATAATAAGGCAGCAAGACTTTTTTACAGTGTAATAAGTTAACTTGTTAATTCCTATATGTTGTCCCAAAACAAATTGATTGTGTGGAATCCAGCATTTTTACAGCGTAAGAAAGAAATATGAACCATGTAAATTATTAAAAGACTCTTTCACTTTTTTCTCATTTACTTCTTGCCATTAGACTTCATTATTACAGCCTCTTAAAGCTCTATGATGGATCACCACTGACTATTAAATTGAAATCTATCAAGTGTGCCAGCTTAACATTTACAAATAAGTACCAGGTCCACTTAGATAAGCCTGAATAAATGTCAAACTGCAAAGCTCTCGGTGATGTCTCACCCACCCTTAACCTCACCGGTCAGACATATAAGCTGAACTCCAAAGACAAGAAAAAGAAACAAACAACATGCACACTACATCTGCTTGAATATCTTCCTCTTCCTCTAGAGACGTGTACCACGCTGTGATGCACCAGTCAGGATGATGTAGGAGGGATTTGTTCTGTTCAGACTAACATTGGAATATGGAATAAATTGGGCTCTCCACAGCCCACAGAGTGTCTTTAAACTGAGTGACAGAAATGAGCCTTCCCTGTAGCACTCTGAAACGGTACATTTTTTTAATGCTATGAAAAATTGTATTAATTTGTTTTACTTTTTTGGGTGATGTAAGTAAGGGGATGAAAAATCTACTAAAATATTGTAAAGTGAGCCATTAGGAAAGAAAATAATATGTGAGACCTCTATAATATAGCAATGTTCTGATTTTGTTTTAAGCAAGAAGGTCGCTGGTTCGAGTCAGTTGGCATTTCTGTGTGAAGTTTGCATGTTCTCCCCGTGTTCACGTTGGTTTCCTTTGGGTGCTCCGGTTTCCCCCACAGTCCAAAGACATGCGGTACAGGTTAATTGGGTAGGCTAAATTGCTGGATAAGATGGCGGTTCATTCCGCTGTGGTGACCCTTGATTAATAAAGGGACTAAGATGAAAAATTGACCGTAGTGTATAAATGTGTGTGAATGTGAAAGCATATAGGTGTTTCCCAGTATTATGTTGTGGCTGGAAGGGCATTGTGTAAAACATATTCTGCAATAGTTGGTGGTTCATTCAGCTGTGGCAAACCCTGATAAATAACGTACTAAGCTGAAGGAAAATTAAAGAATTAATGAATTTAAAGCCTGTATTTATAGTGAATTAAAGGTATTCTTAAAGAGATAGTTCACCCAAAATTTAAAGTTTACTCATTCTCGAGTCAAGTGGTTCCATGCCTTAATAAATTGTCTTTTTCTATTGAACACAAAAAAAAGATATTTTGAAAAATGTTGGAAACCGATAAAAATTAGACTTCCATAGTAGAAAGTCAAGGGTTACAGCTTTCCAACATTTTTCAAAATATCTTATTTTGTGTTGAACAGAAAAAATAAACTCCAACAGGTTTGTGACATTAGGATTAAGTAAATAATGAGAAAATTTTCAGTTTTGGGTGATCTATCCATTTAAGTCATGAATAAAGACAGGCCATTGAAACATTAGAAAAATAATTCATACCAGAATTATGTTGAGAAGCATATGCAGTATTTTCTAACAATAATTCTGATTATTTTATGGGTTTACACACCTGTTCAGATGTTGTATTGTAAGACATTTGTCAGGTTTTTGTCCTCAACGATGGGCCATTGAATTATTTAGGAAAAATAATGCACACTCAAGGTAGTGAAGCAGCCATTGGAGTGGCCATTACCTCGATGTGCATTATTTTCTAATAACTCAATGGACCAGAGTCTATTATTCTGCTAATATGGTTACTACGCCTAAAGAGATTGTTGATGTTGTATTTTCAAAACATTTTCCATATTATTTGTCCTCAAACATCTCATGTGTGTGTTTCTGTTACATCTCATTCAAAGCATTCTGATATATATATATATATATATATATATATATATATATATATATAGTTTTTTTAGAAGCATTCAGCGTACTGATATGAAACTGATACAGTCAAACCTGCCTGGAACTACTTTAGCTCCGCATTTATCTGTAAAATAGAATGTTCAACTTCTCAATGTATTATAATGCATGCAAAATGCAAAACCTAATCAATAATCCTAACAATGGCAGGACACAATATCATTTTATCCACTTTAGTTACAATGGATTATATATACCATAGTTTCATGCCTTAAGTTTTCCTGGGTTTCATATCTTGATATTGCCCTCCGAAAACAAACAATCAATAAAAGAATCAAGATTCATTCATTTTACTTTCAGCTTAGTCCCTTTATTATTCTGGGGAATGAACCGCTAACTTATCCAGCATATGCTTTATGCAGCGGAAACATCCATACACACTTGTTCACACTCATACATGGACAATTTAGCCTACCTAATTTACTTATACAACATGTGTTTGGACTTGTGGGGGAAACCGAAGCACCCAGGGGAAAGCCACACAAACACAGGGAGAACATGCAAACTCCACATAGAAATGCCAACAGACCCAGCTAAGGCTCGAACCAGCAACCTTCTTGTTGTGAGGTGAACATGCTACCCACTGCGCCATCGTGCAGCACTAAGAGCCCAAAAAATCAAGTTAAAGTTTACAATTAAATTTTTGTAACTTTTTGATTTTATTTATTACTTAATTTTTTTTTTTTTAAAGATTTGTTGTTAGATTCCTTAGAATCAAATTAAATCTGTTAAAATCCAATCCCATTATATTTAATCAGTTAAAAGATATGAATATGGTGGAAAAAGACAGATCCATTTAGTTACATTTTATGAGATTGGTTTACTTTTGGGGGCAAAATTGATGCAGCTCCATACTCCACACAATAAATTGATAAATTAATGAATTTATGACTTAATAAGACACATTTAAAACACATTAGATATTATTACATAAATCTTGTTCTGATTTGTTTAATTTATGATTAACTAACCCTTTAACTGCCTGCTCGACCAAATGGTTGACTATATTTTGACTATATTTTACTGGGAGGTTTACCTAACTTAACTAAACCCAATTGAGCCACCTCTACTGTCTGGTTGAAGTTGGAGTCAGAATTATTAGCCCCCCTTTGATTTTTTTTTCTTTTTTAAATATTTCCCAAATTATGTTTAACAGAGCAAGGAAATTTTCACAGTATGTCTGATAATATTTTTTCTTCTGGAGAAAGTCTTATTTCTGTTATTTTGGCAAAAATAAAAACAGTTATAAAATTTTTTAAACACCATTTTAAGGTCAATATTACCAGCCCCTTTGAGCTATATTCTTTTTCAATATTCTACAGAACAAACCATCCTTATACAATAACTTGCCTAATTACCCTAACCTGCCTAGTTAACCTAATTAACCTAGTTTACGCCTTTAAATGTCACTTTAAGCTGTATAGAAGTTTATATAAAATAAATCAGTTATCAGAAATGAGTTATTAAAACTATTATGTGCTGAAATGTGTTAAAAAAATCTTCTCTCTGTTAAACAGAATTTGGCGAAAAACAGGGGGGCTAATAATTCAGGGGGGCTAATAACTCTGACTTCAACTGTATGTTATGTCAAAAAAATTCACTAGCTGTCAATAACAGCACTCGTCACAACATTGCTCCTACCATTAATGTCAAAAACAAGGAAATCACTCCTGACATGTAAATTGTTTTTGGTGAAAATCTGCAAGGTAAGCATATATTTTTCACATATTACCCTCTAAGAGCCCTAACTTTACAAAGTTATGTTACTTGGTGCCTTGGAAATTATTTAGTATGTTTGTAGAAATTAAAAAAAACATGCTCAACCAAATGGTTAATTTGTCACTTAACGGTAAAAGTAGAAAAGCAAAAAAAAAATGTTATAACACATTATAACAACAGTACATGAATAATGATGTATTAATATAACAACTAAGCATTACTTATGATATGAACTAATGATGAGTTAATGCATGAGATAATCATCAACTAACTTTAACTACAACATGAGTGACATGAGTTCATGTGTGAATAACGGCTAGCTTAATTACTTGTTAGAACATGATTGTTTGTTAATTAATGTATTAATTACCAAAATTAGTTTATGCTTAATTTAACTATCATGATCTCATGATATGTTAATGTATAATTATGTCATGACTTTACTGGAAGGCGCACATCATCATTTATCCATTCTTAACTACTTATGAACTCCTTATACACATCCGTCTAGTGCGTTTACACTGACAAAAAATGTTTTGTCAACATCAACATGAACAAAAGTTCATGAGGAGTTAAGGATGAGTTAATGGTGATGTGCTCCTCCAAGTAAAGTCATGACATAATTATGCATTATTATGCAACTCATGTGTTCATGTTGGTTACATTTAGCTTAAACTTAAATGTTAATTGATACATTAATTAACATGTACTAACAAGTAGCTAAGGTAGCCATTTTTCATACATGAACTCAAGTTCATGATTAGTGCATGCCTTAACTTCATTAATTCATAATAAAGTAGTTTAGTTTACATATTCATACATCATTATTAATGTACTGTCATTGTAAAGTGCTCCCTTAAATGTTTTCATATCATGCATTTCTGCAGTCAGAATGGAATGTTCGCTGAGAAATATTAACTCCTGATCATTCACAGAATAAATATGACACAGCTTGTTATTTATTCATGAATATGCTGAGATAGTTTCTTAAATATATATTTTTATTGACACTTTTGGGATATTTTTTTGAGTAAATTTAATAAATTCTTAAAGTTCGTTAGTTCATTAGTAATTTTAAAAGTATGTAATCCAAATGAATGAAAACTTTATTTGCAATCAAAATGCATACATCTCATTTGTTACACCTAAATATTTTTATTTTTGTTTAGAGAGCTGAACAGCATCACATTATATTTTATGGTTTATTAAAGGGTAAAATGACAAAACCAATGACAAAATTTGTATTTAAAACATATAAAAAGCTTTTTGATGTGTTCATAATGTGGAAATACTTTAGTATGAAAACAAATTGCCATTTTTAAATCAATTTTAATCCTACCCATATCTTAATGAATTCCTCCAACAGCTAAATTACTAACCGTTGTGCATTATAATTTATCAGGTAAACTAATGTATTTCAGTCACTGTCACAAATCAAATTAAACATCATATTATACAGTCACATTGTGTTTTTATATCTATGAAATTGACAAAACTAGAGCTGTTCTTTGTGACCTCAGCCTTTAACCACCAAACGAGGAAGAAAAATGACCATAAAATTGGTCTGTATGATTCATGCACCATGCTTTTGGTGAGGAACAGACAGAAATGTAAGTAATTTATTCTCTGAAAATCTTGATCTCCATGGCAGCTCTCAAATCAACTGTTACGCCTGTGACTCCTCTGATGACGTCTAGGGTTTTACATCATGACATTAAGAGACATTCAAAGACCAAAGCATCTGCAACATGCGTCATACAGTTGGTGACATTTCTGATTAGCCATTTCTTAATCAATGAATGATGACTTCAGCACAAGGTCAGTCTAAACCTGTCAATCAAATATGAGGGACACGTCCACTTTTATGGATTAACAGAGATGGATTACTTTTCTATAAAACTCTATTTTTGTTTGACTGAGGAAATGATGGCATGAATGTAAATGATAAGAGATTTGAGCTTTCAGGTATACCTTGAAAATCATTTAATTGGAAAAATGGTAATAAAATAAATTTAAATATCATTATCATAAGTAAATAATGGCTGAATGGCAGGTAATTTTGTTTAACTACCACTAAAGTGTTGTCAATGTAGCTCACACATTTTTTTAGAATCATCAATTACTTTTTATTTATTCCAAATTACAAAGCAACAAAAAAAAAAAAAAAAAATACAATGGTAATAACTAGTCAATAGTAACCAAAACTGGTAACCATTCATTTATTCATTTTCCTTCGGCTTAGTCTCTGATTTATCAGAGGTTATGAACCGTCAACTAATCAGGCATGTTGTTTAATGCAGTGGAAGCCCTTTCGGAAGCCATTTTTGACAGCACTATCTACTGCACCACTGCATCGCCCCTGTAAATTACAACCTTTAACAATTCATATGATTTATATATGAGATTAGAATGCATGTTAGCAATGTGGTTTTATGTTTTAGAATAGAATTTTTAATGTTCTCAATAATATTTGTAAAGGAAACAGGCTCTATATGTGCCGTTTACATATATTTCAGTTAATATAGAAATTTTAAGTCGTCACTACATCATCACTACATCATTCATTCATAGTTCAGACATGAGTTATGTCATTGTTTGGGAAACCCACCACAAGCTGGGACTCAAGTCAGCGACCTTCTTGCTCTGAGACAACAGTGCTAACCACTTAGCTACTGTGCTGCCCAACTGGTAAACAGTGTTCTTTAATACATATCCTATTGTTTTCTGCATAAAGTTGAAAGTCTTTGAAATAATATAACTGTGGGAAAGTTTAACCCTTTATCAAAAAAAAAAAGTTAAACATAAAAAGTGTTTTGAGATGGATTATAGGTGATTGGATGTCAGTCTGATAGGGTATATTTACCTGGACATAGTAAATTTAAGACCAGTTTAAAATTATTTAAGACCTACAACGCATTATTTCAGTGAACTAAAGACTTTTTAAGCCGTAAAATTTAGTTTTTGAAATTTAAGACTATTTAACACCCTATTCAGGTTTATATAATAGTTCAAATAAAAGAACCATTTATTTAAATATACAATTAATATCAAAGTAAAAGAAAATAATTTTGCATTATTAATGCATCCTTGTAAATAAATATATTATTATCTATTAAAACATACAAACCAAAAAGGCCATGCATTATAACATCCATCTTTTTGAAATAGAAGCTTCAACAATGCAATGATTTATACCATGGCAACCATTGCAGCATTCTGGCATGTTGCATGTTTTGGTATCAGCTGTTTTGGACAAGCATAATTTTACAGCGACAAACACTCATTATGTTTGGCAAATTTGAGCTTAACCACTGTTGAAAAGAGGTGTCATATTTTTGCTCAGTTTTGGAAGCCGGCTTCGCAAGGCACACTCTGGAAGTATTGCCAAGTCCACTTGTTTATTGTATTTGTGCTTGGCTCATAACACGAAATGGTTTATGAAGTTGATAAAGTAGGCAGGTGCAGTTTGTGACATTTTGGTGTGTGGCTTCTTTCCAAGATAAAGTGTTTGCATTTAAATTTATTATGGGCTTGTCCTGTCGCTGTCAAGATGTATCTCTTCCCTGTGATTTCTGAATCATAGACTGAAAACAGACACAGCTGTAATGCATTTAAATGGTACACACAGCAAAATTATATGGTATGGTATGGTATGGTATGGTATGGTATGGTATGGTATGGTATGGTATGGTATGGTATGGTATGGTATGGTATTGTATGGTATGGTATGGTATGGTATAGTATGGTATGGTATGATATAGAAGTGTATGGTATACTATGGTGCACATGATATTCTTATGATAAAATTCATGTCATGCACACTGTGTCTCTAGAACCTTATTGGCTTGAGACTTAAGACTAATTCATTTCCATTGATTTTTAGCCATAAATAAACAACTCTTTATGCTCCTTGATGTTGCAAACTTGGATTTTCTTATTATATAATTTTTATGTATAGTCATGAACACATGTTTCTAGGGGAAATAGTTTGACCGTTTATTACTGTTTGTTATTTCTAGTCATTTCTCCACAGGCAAGTCAATCAAAAGAGCTTCTCATTGCAGAATACATTTGGCTTTTTATGATTCTCTGATCTAAAATTAGAATATTTGTCAAAAAACATTATATAGTATGCATTAGCTGGCTTTTTACAAATGAAACAATGGCAGAAGCAGCCATTTAGAGATCTTTTTCAGTTAATGATGTTACAGAGTATATATATATTTTTATACATATTTAGTATTATGAGTGTCTTTGTATTTAGCAGGAAACTCATTCCAGTTATAATCTGTATTAGCTGTAATAGTTACTCTGCGAAAGGTGCTAATAATTCAACAAACCATTCATAAAGACAGTCATTGCTTCATTTCTAAATGAATCTGCAGTTTTGAATAAATATCTTGAATTAAATAACAGTCCCTTTTCATGTAAGTTTTATTTTACATGGCATGGTTTATAATTCTGAGGAAAATAAGGTTTCATTAAAAAATTAAGTAATTTAGCCTGAGAGAAGGACATTTTCTTTGATCCAACTCTCTGCCTTAACACCAGAACTACATTGTATAAAAGGCTGGGTTCAACACAATTGCTTTGTGTTTACATAACATAAATAAGTTAAGGTCAAGATGCATATGTGATCTGCCAAAATGCAAACCGTTTAGCATATCTTTGAAACACAGCCCCACCCCTACTGTCCAAAGCCACGCCTCCTAATATCATGAACGCACACCTTAAAGATGACAGTAGACAACCCATTAGATCATGTCATTTGCCAGTGAGAATATTGTATCTAGCACGTTTTCATTAGTGTAGCAAGCAAAACTTGTCGTAATGTGCAATATTTCATCAATGCAAAGATGCACTCTCAGGTCTCACTCTCAAAGCTTTGTCCTATAGCCACTACTGTATGCTTAGTTTGGTCGGCGGGGTGCAGGAATTACACTTACTACTAAGCCATACTTACAAGCAATTTCAGACTGAATATTCAAAGTAGTATGGTAAACAATATAGGGAGCACGTCACAGGTTGCCATTGTTCAAAATGAACCAATGTAAATGTAAACAACTTGACCTTAGTAAAGCAGGCTGTGCGGAATAGCGCAATTTACTTATGTTTTGTTGTTAAAAGGCCATGAAACCCTCCTCTTTTAGTTCAAATCAACCTCAGAATTTATTTAAAAATGCTCTGAGATGGGTGTGGAGCTCTGCGGACAGAGGGAGGAATGGGAGTGGGTGGCAGAGCAAGGGAAACAGAGGGAAGCGACCAAATGTCAGTTGGCTCACAAAATGAGACACAAACCGAGAGGAGACCCATGATTTTATAGTTTACAAAGTTAAAATGCAATGAAATAATGTCATTTAATGGCCTGCTACATTTGTTATTCATAATTTACAATACACATAACGTTCGAGGTTACAGAAGTAACCCTTCGTTCCCCGAGGAGGGGAACGGAAGTGCCATAGAGTGGATTAATTGAATCCACGAATGGGAGATTCGGATCAGAAGCTGCTTGTCTGGAGAGTTATTGAACAGGCCAATGAATGAAATTAATTGGCAGCATAAGCTTGCGCAGGTGTGCTGCATCGGCAATTATCCCAGCATATAAGCACACCTGAAGCCAGCAGACGCTATCCTTTTAAGCTGAAGAGACTTTCAAACAGCTAAGGGACAGTCATTATGGCGACGGAGTATGGCACTTCCGTTCCCCTCCTCGGGTCCGCGAGCCCGTGGGCGGCGGATTATCTCCCGCTGGAACCCTCAGATCTGCCCGAGCGCCCGCTGCTTTTTTAGAACAGGAGGCAACTGGGGTGGCTCGCTCTCTTGCGAAAGTTAGCCGCGATCTTAGCTGTGCAACGGTCATGGCATCGCAATGACAACATGAACCGCCCGCGAGCACCGCATTAACATGCTGGACCCCCAAACATGCAATGCAGTGATCGTGTCCATCATCCGGAGCCAGGAAACCCCCGCATCCAGAAACGCACAGTCGGAGCGCCATCCTGAAAAGGACGTGCTGCACGACTGTGTTGCTCTTTTAGGAAAGTTTGCAACAATACGCACCGCTCTGGAGGACCGGACCCAAAGAACCGCAGGCAAGGGAGAAACCCAGCTCGACCGTCTGCCACCGCGAAGACCCACTCTGGACCGGGAGACACACCCGTTCGCTCTGAAGTGCTGAACAGCAAGAGGAACCCTCATCGACTCACTCAGAAAGGATCTGAAGCGAAAAGGATAGCGTCTGCTGGCTTCAGGTGTGCTTATATGCTGGGATAATTACAGATGCAGCACACCTGCGCAAGCTTACGCTGCCAATTAATTTCATTCATTGGCCCGTTCAATACTCTCCAGACAAGCGGCTTCTGATCCGAATCTCCCATTCGTGGATTCAATTAATCCACTCTATGGCACTGAAGTTCCCCAACCAAAGGGGAACCACAATTTGTTATATCATTATAAACATAATCATGTAAACCGTATAAATAAGAAAGGACTTCTCTCCTCCTCAATCCCGGGTCTAAATGCAGACACAGTGGATAGCAGTGCAGCAGATCTCTTGCCTTGTCTATTCCAACCATTAACCCTGCTAGTAATCTGTATGATTTTAAACATAGGCGAACACATCAGCACGGATATAGGTAATGTGTCTAAAAGTCTGTCATTCTCCAATTCTCTTACAGCTCTCTCAACAAAAATGCTTGCTAGAAGCCAACAGCTTTGCTTTATTGGCCCTGACAGCTTGGTGGGAAAAAACATGCAACAAACCCAATGTATCATTGAAACAGACACATACGACCTGTGCCGTGCGCAGTCTTACTCAGTCATTGAGTCTGAAAGCTTGGCAGGTCAGCCTTGCCCTCACAAAGCACGTGCTCTCATGAATAATTAAGAAGCAGGGTCTTCTCATATAATAAGAAAACTCTGCAATGAATTATAATGAGAAACTGCTGCATTATTACTCCACTTGCAGATTCGCGCTATTTCACTGATTTTGATCCCACCCCAAAAATTATTTTAAACCTAGAAGATGAAATTAGCTGACAACATATCAACATTTTCCAGGTTTTCCCACAATTAAAGCTGACAGGTTCTAACTTCGTCTTAACTGATGCTCAACACACAAATCTATCAAAATAAAAAAAGTACTCCAGGGTGGAGTACTTTTCATCAAATTTCATAAAAATCTAAATTATTATCATTATTATGAAATTGAAAATAGCCACATCAGTCACTCGCCAGAAGATTTCAGTGGCTGAACAACACTTCTGTGCATAAAACCCATTCATAAAACAACACAATCTACATAAGCTTTGTGTGACTAAAATACTTTTAAAGCAGAACATTAGCTGTCTAAAAGAAATACTTCAGCCATGGTGTCATCCTTCCTCCAGCGTGCAAAACTAACTCTAACATTGATTCAGGATTTTAAAGTTTTGATTCAGCATTTGTTTTTACCACTGTCACTCACTCTCTCTCTCTCATGTGCACATGAATGCATGCACAAACAGCGGATTTGTGTGAACAAGTGCGCAGATGTACAAATCTATATTTGTTGACAGACGGTTTGAGCTACTTATCAGAATTATGGGAATTGTCTGCCCAACAAATTTTAATTGGATGAACATTTTAGTCTTATGCCTTACCCTGATTATAAAAATAAATATAAATAGATCCTTTACTTCAATCATTACTATTGGAATGTGAAGAGACTTTCAACCAGCACAACAAAAATGTTTTTGAAGACAATCACCTTCTGCACTTTTAACACAATTCATTTTTATACATTTAAGTGGATTGAACATAAAGCAATTAAGTTGTCCCCCAAAAAAACTAAATAATTGTGTTGTTTCAGCTCATTTTAAATAAGTAGTTTAAACAAGCAGCAAACATCATTTTGCAAATTAGCAACTTTGTTGAAATAAATCCCATATAACTATAGTTTGCTGTAGTTCTGAGTATTACTACTTTGAATGTCCATGAAAATGGTGAAAAACATTGCTCTCCCGCTTGCTATTCAAAATGAGGTACGCATCTTAAGGGCGGTCTAGTAACTTGCACACAATTATAAGCTATATAACAATAAAACATTATATTTTTAGATGATGTAATGATGTTATCAAATATGACAACATACATTTAAAGCTTCATTTTACAATCTCAAAAGAAGCTTTTAATGTAAATACTGTAAGATGACAAGTTAAATTCAGCACAGTCTTATATGAACATCATTCTAGTAATAGTGGTAGCTCCATTATTAAAAGAGTTTGACACCCTTGCTGTTAAAAATGTGTAGAGTTTTGTAGATCTGACCTGATTTATTCAGGAGTTGCAAAATACAAGAGTCACTCCAGTAAATTACTGAGCTGTGTATGTACCAAACAGGATTTGTCAGGATTAAGTGGATTGACATCTGAATGTAACTGCAGTGTTTACCTGACCCAAGTGACCTTTCTCCCCCCTCATCTCTCTGCTCTTACCTTCAGGTAACAGATGAAGATGAATGTGAGAGGCGTGATGTATTGCAGCACCAGCATGCCGGTGGTGTAGGTGAGTTTGATTTCTCTGGAGGGCCACTCCTCCACACACACCACTTTTCCCCGATACTGCTCCTGAAACACTGAAGGCAGCTGCTTGAGCGGGGCGTCTGTCACCCGGGAGAACAGTAGAAAAGGTGTAGCGGTGAGGACAGCCAGGGCCCAGGTCAAGCTGATGCCCAGGCAAGCGTGGTTCAGGCTGGGCCTCCATCCACGAGGGTGCAGGATGAGTTGGTGTCTCTCAATGGCGATAAGAACCAAGGAGAATATCGACACTGAGACGGAGCAGCACTGAACCAGGCTGTTGAGTTTACACATGACCGCACCGAAAACCCAATGGTCCATGAAAGTGTAGATGAAGGTGAAGGGCAGACACACCACGGCCATCAGCAAGTCTGAAACCGAGAGGTTTGCGATTAAGACATTTGTGACATTGTGAAGCTCCCGCTGGCGTGCGATCACAAGGATGAGAGCCAGGTTTCCAATGACACCCAGCAGTACAACAGCACTGTAGGCAACAGCCATGATAACAAACAAAGAGTGGCTGCCGTAGCACTCGTCGCCATATGCAATCGCAGAGAGGTTCGTGATTGAACAATTCGATAAGTCCAGGGAACAGTTCAGAGCAGCGATTGGTGGAACTGGCGGAGAGAAGGCGGAGTCTGGCATTGTTCCGCCTCCTCTGTAGTCACAGGGGGTTAGTTTATATCAGGTGATCATAGACTCCTTCCTCTTAGGTAATGATTTTTCCATGTCTTTGTAATTCTGGTAACACACTGTTGGGATATAAGAAAACATTCCAATCAATACTCAAGAAAGACAAGACCGTCTCTACTGTCATCTTTGATTACCAACCAATCTAGTTATAAAAAAAATCAATAAATGTTCCCTTCGGATTTATTTAATAAAGAGTTATTTTAATCTTCTGGCATCACCTTTTCTGTTGACCCCAGGCTTGTTGACCTTCATTTCTGAGACTTATTATTACACTTTTAAAGGGCAAGTCACTTTAATCCAAATTTAATTGTGCGATAATCATCTAAGAGCATTCCACGGGCAGTTTAATAATATTAGAGAAAAAAAAAATGATAATGACGTTCCAGATTTCTTTAAAAGCTTTAATTAAGCTTGCGTTGGTGTTCATGGAATCAGGGAGTTAATTAAGATTTTGGCATTTGATTTTTTTTTTTTTTTGTATATTTAAAATGAAGCCATCAAATGCTCCCAGCTGAGCTACTGGGAAATAATAATATGAATAAAGCCACTAGATTTTGGCCCATATACACAACTGCACACACACATGCATTTTCATATTTAATGGGGACTTTTTATAGACGTAATGGTTTTTATACTGTACAGACTGTACATTACATTCCCTAATCACCATCGGACCCCTAAACACAACCCCTTCTGCCTTTTTAGATTTTCAAAAAGCATCCTTCTGTATGATTTATTCCTTTATGGAGACAAAAATAAAATGTCCAACAAGGTCAAAAATGACTTGTATTACTATACTTGAATGGGGCTTCGTGCCCATAGGGAAATTCAGAACACATAAACACACACACCACAGTATTTTTCACTCATTTTGTTTCTATAATTAGCTCATGATATATTCAATCCTCAACACTGCATATTTGCATATTTATTAAGACAAACATTAATATGTTAATTAAGCCATCTGCAACCTGTTATTGAATAAAGAAAACTCATTTTGATTCAATAATGTAATAAAAAATTGAGACATTCCATTTTTTTAGTCTGAATCAAATATATTTAAAACATGATTATATAAACAGCATGTTAAAGGTGCATCTTTTACTTTAAAGGGCACCTATTTTACTCCTTTTCGAAGATTTAAGATGTGTCTCCAGAGTGTGTCTGTAAAGTTTCAGCTCAAAATACCCCTCATATTATTTCTTATACCTTTCAGAATATTGGACTTGTCTGCTCTGAACACAATGTAGCTGTTTTGTGGCCTGTGCCTTTAATGCTAGTTTTCCCCGCCCACCGTTCCCACATGCCTGTTGGAGTGTGCCTCAATCTCCGACTGCATCAGATAAACAGCACAGTGACAGACACGAAGGAAGCAGATTTCATGAAACGTTTGTGAGAAATACTATAGTAAGAACTTTCCCAATGATTATTTTATGTATTTGTTGTGGAATTAATTTAAGCCTTCCTGCAACCTCGAGTCACACACAATGTCGTTTCAAAGTTCATGCGCGCACACAGACACACATACTTTAACTTTGTTTTTGCACAGCAATTGTGACAAGATACATGTTAATATACACTGCTATTTGGGCATCTGTTATTTTCATGTACAAAATAAATGTGATTAAATGTCCACAATCAGGGATTCTTCTTTTATAATTGTACTGATTTGTGGCTGTGCTGATTAAGTAAAGACAATGAAATCACTGTAATTCATTACAAAACATGCATTGTTTTAAAAATGTTTAAACTTGTAAAACTCATTCTTGATCACATTTGATGATGACTGATGGTCACAGAGAGCTGAACAGATCTTTTAATCCCAGTTGCTTTGTGCACATCCTGTCTTGTTAATTAGATTATACGAGTTACTACGGAGACATGTTAATACACAGCTGTCAATCAATTCAGTGTGCAGGGAAACCGCACTCCTACGTCACATTGCGGTGGGCCTCAAATGAGAGGGATTTGGATCCTACTTTTATAATCAGGAAATTAAAAAAAGAGACTTATTGTGTTTATATCACCCCAATATGACACTCTATACTTGCACACAGTTCTGTCCAAATAACTTACAAAAGATGATTTTCATCATAGGTGCCCTTTAATATTTAAAATCATTTTTATGCAAAATATACAAATGTGATCATAGTTTTTTTTACTATATTTTATAAGATTAAAAAAATGCTTTGATTAGTACTTTGAAGGATAGGGTCAAGGTAAGTATTTATTTATTTATTTATTTATTTATTTATTTATTTATTTATTTATTTATTTATTTATTTATTTATTTATCAATATCCCCATTAGCCACTACCAAGGTATACTCTATACATTACAGTATGTTGCCTTGCATTAGTTTTGAAACAGGAAGCAAAAAATTTCCTGATGATAAAATTATGACTAGCATTACTCAACAAATGTTGACAGTACAATACAGTTGGAGCTCTTGACAAAGAAATATTTCTTATGAAACACAACAGAGAAACAATTACCCTATCTTTCACCAATAACCAACCTAAAGTTTTATGCATTTACATAATAATAATCCTTCTATTGCAGTGTAAAATTTGTTTTGTCTCTCTATTTTGGACTAACTGTAATTTATCTTTATTTATCTCTATTTATCAATAATTTAATTCTTTACTTGATGTAATTGACCATACCACTGGACAGTAATTAAGATAAGTGTAACACTTTTTTATTCATTAGTATTCTTAAGTCACTTAATTTGATATTAAATGATTTGTCCTCTAACTATGGGCTCTAATGATCTAGGCACAAAGTCTAAAGCGCAGGGTGCAAAAGCATTAAAGGCGTGTCTGAATCCACGTTTGATATTTTAAAGACAGAAAAATAAGATCTGCGCTGCAGGGCATGGTCCAACCGGGTTATGCTTATTTTCTAAATAAGTTCTGGGTGCGTTTTGAGAATAAACCAATCAGAGTCTCATCTTCTGTTCCTTTTAAGAGTTGCGTCATGCCATAGTGCATTTGCCGGACTTTGTAAGTGGAAAAACTGAATGCTTCAATAGCGAGAAAATAGTTAAACAGACCATCTGCAGCACGAGGATAAAGAACGAGCCTCCATTCGGCCTTTACTTTCCCTTTCTCTTTCTCTCTTTTATGGATAAGGAAACGGTGTTGTACACACAGACATCCATTACCTACATAATTATTTCGTTTGTCAAGTGCAAAGATTTGTTTCTAAAATATTTCAAAATTCATTTCTAATTTCCAGCAAACAAATAAATGAGCAATAATAACGAAGTGTGGTCAATATAGAGTTATATCCAAACACACGTCCTATTCTTATGCCCCAATACTTGACAAGTGGACAAATTTAAGCTTGTTTTTATTAAAACAAATAAAAATATGCATATAATAAACAATACTGCTAATAATAATAACAAATAACTGTCACGAATAAATTAAAAAAGCCCCCCGAGATGAAGAAGGCATGGAGGCAGTGGTTTTTATATTTATGTAGAAAATAATCATTTTTGCAATATTTTAATCCTTTAATTCTTTTGTAATTTATTTTAAAAAGAATATTCGTGTATTGCTGTAGATCCTGTGTGTTTTAAGCAATGTGTAAGCGAGGCACACAACTAAAGCGCTCTGTGCTGGACTTTCAGCCGGTCTGTTGCACTGTCTATTTTAGTTCCTCAAAATAGCAATGCGCCAACAATGTACCTTAACACAGGTCTTTTCTAAAAAAGAACACCCATGAGTCCACAAAGTGGCTCAAATGGATTAGCTATTTAAACAACGTGGCTGGAAATGGTAAAATTACGGTGGCTTTGGTCTGAAAATAGCAACACGTCAGGGCAAACACGTCTTGTGCCTTATTGCACCGGGTGTATGGTGTAATGCCTTTAAATAGATGTATGAAAAAAATTACCAGAACACATTCTAATACAGAAATTATTTAAGCTGTATAACCCTATTGTTGCTTTACCTATTGAAAACCCTTCTCATCTTTGAGCAAGTTATAAATATTGTAGTCAACATTAACTAAATGACCCTCTAATTCCCTAAACGTCTTTAATATATATTGTGAACACACATAAGACCTCCTAATTAGAAACAATTTGATTCACAGACATAAGCGCAGACACAGTTCAGACATAATCTCTCTGTGAATGGTCTATATATCAGAGTCAGAAGCAGGTTGTCAAGGTAACAGAGGTGACAAAGCCTCCCGTTTTTAGGTCTCTGGTTCTTTCATCTCCTGCTTCCTCGTCTTCTCTAACAGCAGCCAAATTCTCCCCCTTCGAAACCAACCGCTTCATAATTCACCACGTTCAGGTATTGTAAACAAACCCAATGAATATGTATTCAGCGGAAACCTAACTGCAAGCCCAGCCGCGAATCTCTGAATAACCTTTCTTATTCATAGCAGGCCAATTCGTTTACAGTACAATAGTCTCCTGCACATGAACTGCAATGGGATCTGCAGACGGTGGCTAATCCCAGGAGACTGGGGCTAAATGGCAGGCCGTTCGCATGCTCCGTGCGGAATATTCCCTTGATAGTGCTGTTCTACAAAGTGACCTTAAGAGTAGAGTGGGCTACAAAGGGAATACGCGAGCATTTGAAGCGGGCACTTAAATGTCAAGATGGACTAGCAGTCATTCATTTGTCTTTGCATGTCTGTACAGTGAACATCTAATTAGGTGTACCGAGTATTAAAAATGCATTTCTGCTACATTATATTGTGTAATCGTCTACCGAGAAGTGGCTCAATGTCATTTAGGACTGAAGGAATGTGCGAAGGTAATTAACCGTTATCGTATAAGAGTTTGTTTGATTTGGCTTATTTTTTATGGACTACATATGGCAAATGCCATGACAAATATTACACCCTACTGTTTATTGTTCCGGTGGATCCTCATTAATACTTAAACTGTGCATAATAGTCTCCTATCGCACTGACATTTACTTTTAATCATTTAGCAGACTCTTTTATTCAAAGCAGCTTACGAATGAGAGGCGATAAGGAGATAAAGAGGTGATAAGGAGACGTTAAGATGAAGAAAGTTCTAAGATTGTTCAGGGAACGACACGCTAGAACAGAGATAAAAGTGAGAAGGTGCTTTTTTAAAGAGTCGAAGGCATTTGTTGGGTTGAATCGAGTGCTCATTGAAGAGCTGTCTTTAGATGTGTTTTTGTACGTTGAAAAACACTTGGCTGTTTGGGTATCTTGGGTATATGATGTGTGCATGAAGCGTATCTGGGTTATGTTTAAGATTTTGCTAGTCCTGCTTCAATAGAATTGATAATTTCTTGAATATCAACCTGACAGGTACTGTTAGATTTGGTATGGAATGGAAATGCGTCCTATTTTTCAAAAGCATATCATATCTTTTTGGGAAATAAAAAACATTTCAACATCTTGCATAGTTTAAATCAAAATGTCATAACTTTATATCAGTTTGATATCATATCCTTATAAATACCTTCCTTTCTCAAATAGCAACAATTAAATTAACCAACAATTAAGTCCCTGCCCTAAAATTTATTTTCGTGTTTTATTCAAAAAGATATGTGCTGGATCTGTTACATTTGAACTTTACTGTAACCGAATCAGTATCATTTCTCTAGTGCAATGTAGACGTGTCAAAATTACTAATTGCCTCATCTTGTTTTTTTTTTTAATCTAATTGGGTGTCAATAATCCATATTCCTAAAAGTAAAGGTTGTTTTATGGAAACTGAATCATTTTTAACCAATTTTTAATTGCATAAAGAATCATTGAGTAAGGGCTCTTAAAAGAACCCTGTTATTCTAGACTTGAAAAACTTTTAAATAGACTTTAAACGTTTACATTTCAAATAGACCATTTACTTTATATACACAACATTTTGTGTAATGGTAAGGTTCCACACGTTTCATAGATTAAAAAGGTACATTACCGAATAACTGATGCCAAAAGAATGTTTTTTTAAGAGAGACATTTTAGGTGCAAAAATGCCAATTGTGCATAATATAGCAAAGGAATAGTTAATCCAAAAATAATAATAAGTATTTTGTCATTATTTATTCATCTTCCATCTTTTCCAAACCTGTTTGAGTTTCTTAAGGAAGTCATAATGTTGAGAAAAAAAATATATATATATATATACATATATATATATATATACACTGCCATTCACACACACACCCACACACACACACACACACACACACACAGTATGGACAATTTAGCCTATTCAATTCACATATACCACGTCTTTAGATTTGTAGGGGAAACTGGAGCACTCAGAGGAAACCCACACAAACACAGGGAGAACATGCAAACTCCACATAGAAATGCTAACTGACCTAAATAAGGCACAAACCAGCGACCTTCTTGTTGTGAGGCGATCATGCTACCCACTGTGCCACCATGATTGCACTATGACTTTCTATAGTATTCACATTCACCAGTGTGTCTTGTTTTGTTTTCAATATAACAAATAAATTCATTGTATATACTGTATATATTTACAACCTCTTGAGTATGAGTAAATGATAAAGTGTTATTTTTGGGTAAACTGTCACTTTAATGATCAACTGAATAATGGTTGTGTAAATATTATGTGAAAAAAAGTTGAGTAGATATTATTTCTAAAGTTTATTTCTCTGCACTCTTCTTTTTTTGTTTTGTTTTTGGCAGTAGCGATTCCATTAACCTTTCACATTCATAGACCTTTTCCATTGCACCATTCTTTACGGTATAGATTAAGTTTGGATTAGAATAATACAAAAAAATGTTTTTTAAGATCCATTAACCTAAAGTTTTTTGGAAAATAATTTCTAATAATTTCTAAAATTATGGCAAAAATGCCCTTCAGGGTGGAGATGGAAGGAAGATGATTATGTCATCTATGATTCTGCGGTGGCGCAGTTGGTAGTGCTGTTGCCTCACAGCAAGAGGGTTGCTGGTTCAAGCTTCGGCTGGGTCAGTTGGCATCTTTGTGTGGAGTTTGCATGTTGTCTCCGCGTTCACGTAGGTTTCCTCCAGGTGCTTCGGTTTCCCTCACAAGTCCAAAGACATGCAGTACATGTGAATTGTGTAGGCTAAAATTGTCCATGGTGTATGTGAGAATGAGAGAGTAAGAGTGTTTCCCAGTGATGGGTTGCAGCTGAAATAATATTGTATCATATTATATTATTCCAGCTGCAACCCATCACTGGGAAACACTCTTGCACTCTCATTCACACACATACACAATGGGCAGTTTTAGCCTACACAATATAATATAATATAATATAATATAATATAATATAATATAATATAATATAATATAATATAATATAATATAATATAATATAATTAAGATTTAAGGTTAAATTAGCGTCTAAAATATTATTTAAATATACATTTATATTGTCCAATAAAAATGTTATATGAAATGTAATAAATTAAAAATAAATGTATATAAAAATATAAAGATTACATTGAAAGATCAAAGTTCTCACAACAATTAATTTGACAATTAATTTATTTGACAACACCAGTACAAAATATTTATTCTCAACTGTTTCAAGCAGAAGACCAACATAAGTGGATTGAAAATTTGGTCATTATTAACTAACCCTTATGTTTTACATTCTGCATTCTGCTATTTTTATACTAGTCTAGGAAGGATTTTTTAACAACTTTGCAAAGAACACTCAATGATGAGTCCCTTTTCCACCACCTTTTCCACGAGTTTTTTTATTCACAAATGTTCTTTAAAACATTGAAAGTAGACTCCAATGCTTTTATTATGCTTTGTCCATTCATTAATTTTCCTTCAGCTCAGTCCCTTATTTGTCAAGGGGTCGCCACAGCGGAATGAACCACCAACAATTCCAGCTTATGTTTTACCCAGTGGGTCCCCTTTCAGCCACCACCCAGTTCCAGGAAACACCTATACACTCTCACATTCACACACTATGGGCAATTTAGTTCATCCAATTGACCTATAGTGCTCTGAGGGAAACCGGAGCACCCGGAGAAAACTCAAACAAACATACAAACTCCACAGAAATGTCAACTGGCCCAGCTGGGACTCAAATCAGCAACTTTCTTGTTGTAAGGCAATAGTGCCGCTCATCCATAAAATCCCTTGTGTAAATTGTAATTTGATGTAGACACCAAAATAGGACACTGAATTCTCTCACAGCATGTGAAAGAATACTTCTTTTAAGCAAGGTCATTTCAATTAACCAGTTGATTTAGTAAGGAAATCAGACTAACAATTTAATCACCAATCAGTCACTCACTCAATCAATCAACTCTCTCTCTCTCAATAATCCACTTGCAGCTCAAGCTGACGAGAAGTTACCAGAAGGAAAAATCAGTGAATGATTACTGCCGTGGTCTGTTCCTCATGCAAAAAATTAAATAATAAAATAACCCTGATGTGACTCAGAAGAAGACCTTCTTGATATTTATTTTCGTTCTTCTTTTGTGAGTCACTTTAAATAAAACATTCAGCTAAACGAATAAAGTTAAATGTCAATGAGACAAGAGACTTTTATTCTCACGGTTTACGTTTTAATGAGTCTCCAGTGGAACATTAAACAGTCAGATCATTTGCCACATGTTGTCCAAATGTGGTCTTGTTATATTTATTACAGCATTATTTCAATATTTTATTCATTAAAGAGGCTTCACTAGACAATAGAGTGTGATATTTGACAGTAGATTATTAATTTAATTGTCCATAACCACAAAGGGAATTTTCAAGCTTAAAAGTCATTGATGGTATAAACAGTTGCAGAATGAATGAATAAATAATTAATTAAAAAGCTGTTAAAAGATTGTTGGAATATCTCAGTCACACAGGCTTGGTATAACTTTAATAAGATAATGTTAACTATTACATAACGATTTTGTTGTGTATCAGAATCTTCGAATTATTGGTAGCTCAGAAATTCAATGGAATTAGACTCAGAGTTTAGTACTGACCAACTTTTTAAAAAGAATTGATTAACCATAAAATTAACACATTTATGATTATGCAATGAATCAGCAGTGGGTTTTTAATGCCATTGCCATGACAATATAATTAGGTCATCGACTGTGGTCTTTCTAGAGCCCCATGGAGAAACTCACATATGTGCCCAATGAATCGGACGTGAATGACATCTTTTTCAAACTTCCAAAAATAAACGAGTTTCAAATCTGTCAGCAAGATGCTCCCACACCTTGAGGCTTAAAAATAAGAGATGAAATTATACAAAGAAATGACATAACATCTTCTCCACCTAATAAAGTCATTGGGAACCATGGGAACCAGACAAGGTAGAGATCTGTACACACAAACAAAATAGGTGAAGATGAAAAAAACACTGTGACATCAACTGACAGGAGAGGAAGAAAACAATCTTTCATTATGTAATACCTTAAATCTTTATAGTGTTCGAGTAGATTAGTAAAACCATAAGAAACCATAATATTGAAATCTATGAAACCCACTGTAAACTATGACGAAATCAGGTCTAACACACACACGCACCAAATATCCTTCAGGCTACAAAGAAGACACCAAATGAACTTTGATATTTTCAGTCTGCACCAGGAATTTATAGAGCGCCATAAAAGACAAATTCGCAGAGAATGACAGCAGTTACAATAATAATTACGCGCGTGGTGTAGAAACACAACCTCGATAAGAAACAAAGAGATTTCCTTTGAGCCCACCAACACATTACGTTAATGTCTTCTCTCAACAATCCGACATGTGCCATTAAATCCTGAAGCGAAAGATAAGCCCATTCAGGAGAATCGTCTAGGTGTTCGCGTGGCATCTCCTCGCTGTCCTCTCGTTCCCAGGGGAGACAGTTTCGAGCTTTAGGATCAATTATTGCGCGTTATTAGCCTTCAAACTCCCGAGTTAAGTGCTTTCAATGAGTTTATCGAAAACAGGTCAAAGTCCTGCAGGTACTTTAGTCCTCACAGCATAATGATCCATTTCTTCGAGCCCATCAGCCGCGCTCGGTGTCGCGCGTTTGGGCGCGCAAAGTTTATTTCATAACGCATTATCCATTCATCCTAGATTTCAGTTTCCTTAAGACAAATACATGTTCAAAATGTTCATAATGTTCAAACCACGTCCTGACTGACAGAATGACAGCAACATATATAGAGGATTGTTGAATGGCATTTCGTGACTGGTTGTTCGTAAATAATGACATGATATTTTCGCGCGCGGAAAAGCAGAAATAATGAAGTGAAAAGCTCGTTCAGGAGACTTACCTGCTGTCGGTCAGAGCTGAAGGCACACGCGCGTCTCCATCAGTCTAAAGTGAGTGGCCGTGTGTGTTTGTGTGTGTGTGTGCAGCGCTGACTCTGAACTGACAGCTGGCTCCACTGCGCGTCTGCACAAGCGTTACTCACGCGGGGCTCCATGGCTGTCCGAAAGCAACCAAACGCAACCACTTCACTGCATGACGCGCTGATGCATTCAGAGAATGACACTGACTTATTCACGAGCTTCTGATCTTCGTTCGTTTGTTCAGGGTAACTGCTCGACTTTATTACAGTCATAAGAAATATGAGGCTCTTGGAACTATTGGAATAAATAAAATAGGTGTATTTTTACACTTACAGTACACTGTAAAAAATGCAGAGTTCCACACAATTCCTTCATATTGTCCCAACACAAATTAATTAAGTTAACGTAACAAATGTCAGTGTATTGAGTTTAAAACAATTAAGTTGTCCAAAACAATTCTTAAGAATTTTGTTGTTTCAGCTCATTTTAAATAAGAAGTTTGTTGAAGTAGCAAAAATAATTTTTATACGATTTCTATTGATGCATGGTTTTTTAGGATGGGAGATACAAGTATTTGAAAATCTGTAATCTATAAGAGTTAAAAAAAATCTAAATACTGGAAAATTTGCATTAAAAGTTTTGATATATTAGGAAATGAACAACATGGAATATGATCTTTAAACCTAATATTCTAATGAATTTTTTTGGCGTAAAAGAAAATAATGTTGACCTATTTGATGTATTTTTAAATATAAATTTGTGCAATGGCAATACAACTGAAAAGTAAACGTTTGTTGTTTTTCTTTCTGTACATGAAGGTATTATGAAGTCTTTAACATTCACAACCACTTATCATGCCACGAAACGTTATTCATAGTGGAGAAATGACTTTTAAGATTATTAAAATGCTCCCTATACAAAGGAAAATCTACACTGAAAGTAAAAACAGAAAATAAAGCTTTTCTTTTGGTTCACAGCTTTACTGAAAAGTTCTTTTGGAAACCCAAAAGTGTTTTTTCAGCATCTTAGAGAAATCACTTTTTTGTTTTGGAACCTTTATTTTTAAGAGTTATATAGGGAAAATATAGGAGAGGTTAGGACTAGTTGTCACACTTCAATATTAAAAAAAAAACTAAATGCACATAATATTCCATAATAATGTATTTGAACTTTTGTAAAGAATGAACTAAACTGAAAGGTCATTGATCTGAATTGAGCTTATTTAGCAAAACATGGGGTAATACTTTATTTTGATGGTCCATTATAATATAAGAACAATGTCTGTATAAACAGACATTTAACTGACTATAAGGCACTTTGCATTTATACACGTCAACTTAACCCGAACCCCCAACCGAACCATCGACTTATAATCTAATGAGAGTTAGTTGGCATCTAGATGCAATGTAACTTACATTCAACAAATGAACCATAAAAATAAAGTGTGACCGAACATGATTTTGGCTATATTGTTGTATTTGTCACACTCCTACAGTATTTAATATCAATGCTGCTTTGAATCTATCTCAGTCATTTAATGCACTATAAAAAGGTGACAAATTGACATGAATGTTAGTTTAATTAATAGTTCAAAGCTTATTTAAATGATAATTTGCCCTCAAAACAACTATTTAATAAAATATTTTTTATAAATGCTGCAAGGTAAACAAGGTAATAAATCAATAAAGTAATACATCACTCTGGCATATAGTCAATTATAATAATAGATTTTAACTGAAAGGTTGAATTTTGTTCTCAGGACAAAGCCATTTGTCATAAATGTCAGGTCAGGGTTCTTGCATTCATTTTAAATGCTAAATTGATGCATTACCAAATCCTTCATTTAATATATTTTTGTCATTGCTTAATTTGTTCATAGACTCCACTCAAGCTGACTTCTCACTTTAGCTCAGAAAGCTCAGACTGTAAATAATGGTCAGTTTCTGACCTTGAGGTGATCATACAGTCTGACTTGTTCGCATTACAATAAATCAATGGCCTATAATTAGAAACCACCAGTCATCCATTCATTCTTGCATTCATTAATTTCGTCACACATTAAAATAAGGTTGAATTAGTTATGTTAGTAAAATATTTATTAACATGAACTAATAATGAACATTGCTTGTACAGCATTTATTAATGATTTTCATCAATTACTAATGCATTATTAAAATCCAAATTCATGCTTGTTTATATTAGTTATTACACCATGAGGTATACATGAACTACCAATGAACAAATTTATTTCCATGATGAATAAATACTGTAATAAATGTATTGCTCATATTTCAGTCAAATACATTGACTAGCATTAACTAATACAACCTTAGTGTAAGTGTTGCCATTTGTATAGGGAATTAAAAATGATTAAAATTTGTATTTAAATTGCAGTAAAGGGTTAAACATTTCTTTGTCTTGCTTAAACTCTTGTTAAAAAACTGCTGTGTTAATCAATCTTTTACATTTTTTGAGCCAAATCTAAATACTGTCCTATATGTGTGACTGTCTCAAGCACAGTTCAATAAATTACAGCTATTATAATCAAAAAGAAAATTGTAAAATCATTAATAAGTACACCAGGCCTAATTTTACTTCAGATCATTTTGGTAAATGACAATTGTTTTTTTCATCCATAAAAATGAACAAAAATAAATAGTGACATGTTAGTTATAAATCGGCAATTCACTGATTGAACGTTAATTAGATGAAGGAGCCCACCATTCAAGATCATGTGACTAAAGCCCACTGTTAAGCCTATGACATGCACTTGCAACTTTTTGTCTAAGAATTTCACATATTATTCACATAATTAACTTTTTTTTTAATCAATAGTAAGTTTTTACATTAATATAGAAGCCAAATATGAAGTTTTGTTGTCCTTTGGTGTGCATTTATTGAAAATAACAAGTCCAACAAGTCATGGAGAGAAAATATATTGTTCTAAATTACATATATATTGAGATAAATGTCCAACAGTGAAGATAAATTAATCTCATGCTATTTGTGTTTTATTAAGGGTTGTTTTCCTAATTTTTGCTACGTCACATATTTAAGGTGCTCTATACAACTCAACAAAAATGTTAATTAAATTAAATTAAGTACATTAATAAAGTCAGTGACCCCAGATACCATTATTAAATATCAAACTTCAAATTACATAAAAAAAATAAATAAATAAAAAAAAATAAAATATATATATATATATATATATATATATATATATATATATATATATATATATATATATATATATATATATATATATATATATATATATATATATATATATATATATATATATATATATATATATATATATATATATATTTAAAATGATGTTTTACAAAAAGGTTTTAACTGCCTATTTGTCAGCTACCCACGTGTGTACATGCATAGGGGAGAGTGGGGATGGTTGCAACATGGGGCAGTTGCAACAAGACTTATTCCTCCATTCAGGAATAAGCTAGAGTGATGATATCCATACTACATGTTCTCAGTCAGAGCCTCTTTCAATCTGAGACATCAGCCATATGTGACCATTCCTTCAGTATAAAACTCATTATATGGGGAAACTTTTTTTTTTTAATGTTAAGAAAATTTCTCATACTGTCTAATCTGTTTTTGTGAAACATTATCCATTCTTATCATTTAAATAACAATGTTAAATAATAATGTTTTCTTAGCTTTAAACAAGAATAGCTATCAAGTGTTAAAGCTATTGTATTTCCCAAGCACAGTTTAATCAGTGTTGACGTGCTGTTGCAACTGCCCCATGACAGAATTCATTTAAAAGCTTGCCAGATTACAATTTAATTTTATCAGTTTCAATGTAATTTAATTTGAAAAAATAATTATTTTATCAATTATTAGAAGTAGTTTAAGTTCAAGTAAAAAATATTTTTGTTCAATTTTTTAGGCCTGATAATTGGTTGTTGCTTGTTTTTTTTTATTAGTCTTTATTTAGATGGCCAATTTAACTTTTACCAATTTACCCAATTTACATTTAATATGTTTACAAAAAAAAAAAAAAAAAAAAAAAAAGCTAATGTTAATGAATGCTGCAACAATTCCTGTGGGTTGTTGCAACCGCCCCCCTGCTCAGGATCAATTGCAACGTTTGACTTTGTCTGTTCAAGAAGTATGTACACATACTTGCAACGAGGGTGGGTGTCCAATAGTTGTGGGTTTATTACATTAAAATTTTGGGTTTCCAACTTTCCACAAAAAAATTGTCTCTGGGAAACTGAAGGAAATGCAAAACGTGTTAAAACTGCCCCCTCTCTCCCTTGTCGAAAGGATAACTGCTGATTTTCATTACATGAATCACCAGGCATCACGGTTTCAGCTAATTATCGTCTTAAATGTTTTACTGAAGAAGAAATCTAAACTTGGACTGCATTAGGGTGAGTAACAGCACATTTACAGTTGTGCATTTACCTCATTAATCAACCCCCTGTAGGGTTCTTCTACAGTGATAGTACTTTTCAATTTAATTTTTTTCGTAGCCAAGACTAGAGAACAGTTCCGAACACGGTAGAAATGTTAAATGTTAAATATAGGTTAAAACTATGTTAAGTATTAAACCTAAGCTGACAAATACTCTGGAATCAGTTGTTAAGCATGCAGTGAAATGTTCCGATTGAGCCGACATTGTTCAGATGTTTAACCTATGGTTTTACCTAGTATAGTAGTGCCATCTGGTGGAATAAAGTTGTAAGACAAATTTAGTTGAAGTGTCTGTCAATTAATATAATTCAGTTCTACCGGCCAAATTCCCTTTCATATAAACTCATATAGCCTCAGTTGCCAAAAGAGACAAGTTCGCTGTTTATTATTATAATAAAAAAATGGTTGATGCCTATATCGATTTTAACAACAAATTCTCTTTCATTCATGTATACATCAAGACAAAAGCAAATGTAAGCTTTTCCAAAATCACTAAAAAAATCCCAATGTCACAGTTACCTCAGTCCATATACACAACTAATGTTTTGTCCCTGACCGGATATTATTAGGCTACATGAAATTAAATCACCATCAAAATGTGTGAAAAACTATTCTGAACAAATAAATGTAAGCCCAAGGGTCAATGAAGAGGCTTTGAAACACTCCTCTGACAGTTAATAATAACTAGACAGATGCTCTATAGATTTTTCTGCCAATTACATTAGCAGTGGCTCTGGAGCTCAAGCTCTTTTAAATGTCAGTGAACTTTCTCTCTGACCTGTTTGTGCGAGCTGTCACTTTTTATCTGCTTGCTTCTTTTACTCCAACTTCTTTAAAAGGCCCAAGTCAGTGGGAAGGTTGAAATGGCAAACTGTGAGATGTTATTCATCTCTCTTTCTCTCTCTCTCTCTCTCTCTCTCTCTCTCTCTCTCTCTCTCTCTCTCTCTCTTTGCATGTGTGTGCAATGAACAATGTGCAGTTGGATAAAGATGAAATCTAAAAATAGGGCTATGATTTTCAGGACACAAAACAGCTTTGTATAGTCTACATATACAGCAAAATCCTCTGAGTAGAATTTACTCAGTTTAGATAATGTATTTTGGTCCCTCTCTAAATTGAGTTAAAGTTACTCAGGTTTATAAGACAATGGAATGATTAATTAAATGATAATTGAGCGCTGACAAAGAACACCTGCTGTTAATAAGCAGAAACACAGAAGAGAAACACAAAACAAAGTCAAAAGCCAAACACCTGCTGTTAATAAGCAGAAACACAGAAGAGAAACACAAAACAAAGTCAAAGCCTTGTGCCAAGTTCAGACTGCATGATCTTCAAAGTAGTTGTGTCACGGATATTTTCACACTACATGACTATCTGGGCTAGCGTTCCGTCTGTGCTTTGTTTACACTGCAAGATATCTGCGAGAGGGTGGTTCACACTGCATGACTTTAACTTTAATTTTAACTTCTCCCCCAACCTCCTGCTGATAGTAAAGTAGTGAATGCTGCTCTCTCATTGGCTGTAGGTGATCGATGATGTTATTTTCAATCAGAGCACATTTCACATGGCATGATTTGAATCGGCGATTCCCTCAGATTGCGTCTTTGATAGTTCATACTGTGTGATTGTTACTCGCGTGAACGAGCACTGATTTGCTCATGATTTCAGGCATTTGTTGGCGATTTCTCGAAACCTGTCGCCCAATCAAAATCGGAGCTAAAATCATTCAGTCTGAACTCGGCATTAGATGAAATCAGCTGAAATGAAATACATTGAATCTCTCAAAATCTCAGCAGAGGATCAACTCGATCAATAAGCAACTTCACAAACAGCAGTTTTACTTATTAAGAACCTGTTTGCCCTTATATAAAGAGGGACCAAATACTCTCTGAACTGAGTGAATTCTTTTTATGACCTCCATAAAGGGCCATATCTGTTTCCTCGTTCACAATCGGCACCGGAACTTTAAAAATGTTCAGTGCAAAGTTTAAACAAAGCAGTGTTCAGTAACATTATTGCAGTATGTGTCACTCACCATAGAGGGATTCACTCCTGCAAATATGTCTAATTATCTAATAATCCATATCTGTTGTAAATATTTGTCAAATGTAAGTAAATACATTTTACACAAACACATTTTTGTAGGCAAATACGTGTAGGTAAAGCCTCCCTATTGTATAACTTGTTGTTTACTTGCCTTGTCACTTCATCACATCACACTCGTGCTCTGATGTGTTGCTAAATAACTACTCAGAGCTCTTTCTTTAGCCAAAGCAAATTAACTAGCCGATCCTACAAAACCTGACAGATGAAGCCCAACAATTAACCTTCAACTTGGTGTGTCCCAGCCCCAAGCCCTATTACGTTATTCCTGTGTTACCCGTCTTCTGTGATTCTCATCATTTCATGTGTACTGCCTGGATGTCTCCCATAACTCCCTGAATGTCTCCTTTGTCTTCTACATCTCATTTGTTGTCCATTTTTCATAAACCATCTTTGAACTCAGTCAAGACCTGCATTATTGCATTAATTATTGTTATTGCATTATTATTATTATTATTGCATGCATTATTAGCTTAATCTGCACTCAACTTGCAATACTGTTCAATAAACAACACTGCTTTGCACTACTTTCCATCTGTCGTCTCCTGATTATTGTATTAGAAGACCATACCAACACCAGAACACCATGGATTTCCACCCACTGTCACTATCACCACTGGATCCCTTTGCGAGCTAGTTATAACCGCACTCAAATCTTCCCTTCCCTTCTCTCAGGTCTGTCATCAAAACCTTCACTTTTGCCTCTGCAATTCACATTGGCAGAGTGTAGTGGCTTTCTGTTGCAAGGGAATCTGTATATTGGGATGCTACCATCAAAGTTCGTATTGGAAAGCTCTAAGGTGTTTCTAATATAAAGCTCTGATATAGGCGATTTCCATACGGAAATTCAGAGACTTACCAGGATTTGTACGAAGCCACTGACCAATCATCGGTTACCTCTGCTCCACCCACTTCCTGCTTACAAGTACCAGAATCAATGCAGACTGGACCTACATGACTCACTAAAGAAAACTAAACCATGCTTCCTATACCATCAAAGCATGTTTATTTGGTGGAAATGCTGGTCACCTCTTCCGTTCCTGTTATATCAGACATGTCCAAGCTTCTTCCTCACTCTGTGTTTGCTCTCATTGATTTAGTTTAATCTGAAAATGTAATTTCTCAAGAATGCCCAAACTGGCTTCAGTTATCACCAGAAAATCATGATTATGAATTCTCAGTACAAACTTTACAAAGAAAACCATATGGACGTGGTCATGTGGCATTCTGCACCCCTGTCATCACCCTGCAAATGAGCTAATTCCATCAAGAGTGCATGTCGCTTTTGGAACTGGAACATTCCACCATCAGCATCATGATATCCTAACTTGCGGTTATGTCTTAATTCTGCAAATTCAGTTGAAGTTCCTGTGATGTCATCCACTGAAGTAAAGACTAAACAAACTTGTTTCCATAATTACCTCATCCTTATTTGTTCCAGACTCCAAACTCATCAAATGTCCTAAGACACAGATCCTCAAAGAATACTGGGGGTTCTAGAAACTAGGCAGTCACCCAACTTCCACCTCATCAGCTACATGACTGTGCCTTCGTCCTGCTTCTGGGTGCCCAACTATCCGAAGGAATGATCTTACCTCTGTCCATCATAGAGTGCAAGGCTATTGAGACATAACATGTGCAGGAAGCATTACATGTATAGAAATATTAAATGTAGGATGCACCAAGAATTGATTATTCTATCATCCTCAACAGTTACTTTGA
This sequence comes from Danio rerio, assembly GCF_052040795.2. NCBI lineage: Eukaryota > Metazoa > Chordata > Actinopteri > Cypriniformes > Danionidae > Danio > Danio rerio. The sequence continues at coordinate 22,622,339 of NC_141021.1, forward strand.
GCTTCTTCTTTGTTGGTAAAAAAGATAGTAATTTTCAGCCCTGCATTGATTATCATGCTCTGAACTCTCATAGGCTGTTTATCAATGTGATCTTCAGCGATGTTGCATCCTCGTGTTCTTGTGTAATCATCAACTGCTAAAGTTCAGTTCCAAAACTCAAGACCGCAAGAATGGATGACAGGTGAAAGTTCCCGGATGTGTTCTTGATATCGAGGACACACCGACACAGACTTGAGCATCGAAATCACTCAAGACATCATTGCGAATGGAGGTGGCAAGAGCAGCATTTTACATAGGTTTATTATTAAAGTTCAAAGATAACTTATTTATCTCAGGAGTTTCCCTAATACGGTGAAAGAACATCACCATGAAAATCTTAATAAAGGAATCAACACATAAAGGGTGTTTATTTGCTGAAAAAAAAACTGTTTTATTTGTATAGTGCAGCGTATATTTGTAAAGTCTTTATGCATAGTATGTATTGTGAAAAGGGAGAAAACAATAAATCATTGTATGAATGCTGTAATGTTTAAATAATTTTTCAGTTTAAAATGCGTGAGGGTCATGTGACGATTAGGAAGAACGCAGCATCTCATTTCTCACAGGACGTGTTCTCTGTTCTTGTGGTCTCCCAGGTTCGTTCTTCCGAGGTGACCTGGCAAGATCGGTCTCCACAAGAACGCAAGTCCATTCTCTGCTTTCTTGGAATTGAGAAACAGCCATATAGTCCAGTTGCTCTAACCACTTTAGCTGGAAGATCCATGGGGCACACTTCTTCAAACTGGAACTGCAGAGTGCCAACAACCTCATTCATATTTGTAAAATAGGCAAATTGAAGATGCCGCTCATTACTCCCATTGGCCACTATGAATACCAAGTGATGCCCTGTGGACTGTCCATTATACCATCAATCTTCCAGACATTTATGAACAAAGTTTTCTATGAGTTTCTTCATCCCTTTGTCTTAGTTTACATCTACATCCTGATATACTCCAGAAACCTTGACAAATATTGCTATCACATCCTGCAGGTCCACCAGAAGCTTCATGAACATCGCTTGTACTTGAAGTTGGAGAAACGTGAGATCCATCAGTCACATTTGCCATTTCTAGCATACATCATCAGCCCATCCAGAGTACAGATAGACAAGGGGAAGGTACACACCATACAAGAATAGCTTCGACCCACTTCTATGAAAGAACTCCAACGTTTCCAAAGATTCAACAACTTCTATTGGAGATTATTCTTCAGCTTGCTATCCCAGCCCTATTAATCTTTTTCCTGAAGGACAAGCCAAAGACCCTGTCCTGGACAACTGAAGACCACAAAGCCATTCTCCAGCTGAAGAAAAATTTAAAAACAGCCTTAACTGTTTTAACATCCAGATCCCTAACTTCGCTTAATCATCAAAGTTGATCCATCAACCACCAGGGTAGGTTTCGTGCTCTCAAAGCAGTCTGGTGATCCATCGGTCTTGTGTTTACTTTCCCGAGAAACTGTCACTGGCAAAGCAGAACTAAACATTGGCAACTGTGAACTTCTTGCTATCAAACTAACCCAAGTATAGTGGCACCATTTTCTGGAGGGGGCACAAGAACCTCCACTATACAGGCCTGCTGGGCACTGATTTATGTGATAATCTAAATTAACCATGATCACTTAGCATCATGGATCTACGAACTGTAAAGCAGATAATCGGTTGTGTTCTGTGTTGCGCTATGTGTTCTGCAACTTTGGTCTCCTAGAGGAGATTGTGTCAGACTGGGGCTTGCAGATAACCTCATGTCTAAAAGGCATTCTTCAAGTTACTGGGTATTTCTGTTAATCTCTCCTCTGGTTTGCAAACCAAATGCAGCCTACTAACCACATGTGTACAGTTTGCATGCACTTCATACTTTTTCTCAACCTGATTTTATTTATCTGTTTTATAACCAACGCAATCTCACGGCAATTCGTAACTTTTAACCCTTTTTGTTCTTTTGCAGCCAAAAACCCTTTAAAGCCAAATTTAGCTGTTGAAATTTACTTATAGGTGCAGTAGGTGATCTGCCAAAAAGCTAACCGCTTAGCATATTATCTTTGGACGGCCGGGGAGGGACTGTGATTCAAAGCCACACCCCCTGAAATCGTGAGCGCGCGCACCACGTCACAACAGCCGACAGACAACCCACTAGTTCATGTCATTCGCCAGTTAGTAAGTGCCAGCGCCGTGCAGAAATTACATTTATTACTTAGCCACATTTACATGCTATTTCAGAGCGAATATTCAGAGGAGCATGGTCAACAGTATAGGAAGGCTGTCATTGTTCAAAAATGACCCAATGTGAATATAGTTTTATGCTTTACCCAGAATATAAAAATACATATAAACACATTTAGATCATTTACTGTAATCATTACTATTGGACTGTGAAGAGACTTTCAACCAGCACAACAAAAAAATGTTTCTGAAGACAATCACCTACTGCACCTTTAATGTTCATTTTAAATTATTTTAATCTAATTGATAAATTTAGATTTAACCTTTTTAAATTGATGTGTCACAATATATAAGCCTGTTTAAGTAAAATAATAAAACGATTAATGTAATCGTGATTTTTTAATTAACAATTCTAAATGTTTCTTATGATGACAAGTCCAAACTTTGAACATTTGTCTTGAA